>NC_066542.1:2472979-2572979 GCF_024679095.1 Eriocheir sinensis | reverse complement strand
GCTTCTTCGACCTGCCGTCCCTCCCACATAACCTGTATCTCCTTCCTCTCCTCCTCCTCCTCCTCCTCCTCCTCGCAACTCCCCTCCCAATCCTAACACACGGGGTACGAGACGTGACAAGGAGAGGCAATCACAAAACCTGCTCTGTCATGTTATCTTGTCGCTGTAGATTAGAGGGACGGGATGAAGAACGGGAGGAGGGAGAGGCAGAATGAAGAACGGGAGGAGGGAGAGGCAGAATGAAGAACGGGAGGAGGGAGAGGCAGAATGAAGAACGGGAGGAGGGAGAGGCAGAATGAAGAACGGGAGGAGGAGGCAGGACGTGTGTTCAGACTGACTTTGATTGACTAACTGTTCGAGTGACTGGTATGATAACAGATGGAATACTGACTCTTTTAATTGTCGAGTCACAAAATCCAGATGTTCGGTCATTTTTTTTATTTTGTTTTTATGAATGTAACTTGAGACCTGTCTATGCTGAAAACGGTGGTTTTCGAAAATGGTGAAATAACTCTTAAACTCTTACGTATGAGAATATAATTTCGCGACCATGAAATATGCGAGCACCTGCTTAGCACATTTTCAACGCATGAATTATCAGAAAATGTCGGCGCGCACCTTTAAGCAGAATACGTAATGAGGTCGACTGTCAGTTCATTTGCTCAGGCGGCTCCGGATCCTCAGAGCGGCACCAAAGTTCCATCTATTCACAACCCACGAGTCCTCTGCTTTGTCGCCTAACACTGGTTTGCAGGCTCAGCCCTCCTCGCCCGCTGCTGTAGAACAAACAAGCTGCCGCCCAACTAAGGTATTGTCTTTCCCTTCCACACACAACCCGTGGAGCCCCTCGTCTGGGCCGCTCTGAATCCATTTACCTGCTCGGCGGGCTCGGTCGTGCCGGGCTCTATCACTTGTCAGTTTCAGGGGCCGCGTCTGTACCTGACAACTGGCACGGGAAATGTCGGTTAAAGGCGCCACACAGCGGAGGTAAAAAGAGTCTCAAAGGAAGTACATGACTTAGCAACACGACACTTCGAGGAAAAGGTTAAAGCTCGGCAAATGTTAAGAGTGTCAGTTGTTGGCTTAGCCCGCAGCCACTACGTACTATTCAATGTGGGACGGACAACCAAGAAAACACACACACACACCGATTGTAAAGATTATGATACAATTTATATTTCTAGGTTGTAATAAGCACTTCCGGCCCCTGGCAAGGTGGAGCATTCAAGTAAGCTGTTTGATATTTGCTAACTTCAGGAATCATAAAGATTGTCAATATCTCATTCAGAAAAAGAGTGGAAATATAATTCAAAATACAAAATAAAGAGAGCGTCAACGTAGATATATTTGAAGTTTACCATAGTTTTTTTATTCATTTCACATAGAGCACAATCTTTTTTTCCCATTACTTTTTTGGCCTTTTCCTCTTACTTTTTTAGGTCTTTTCCCATTACTTTTTTAGGTCTTTTCCCATTACTTTTTTTAGGTATTTTCCCATTACTTTTTTAAAGTTTTTTCTCATTACTTTTTTAAAGTTTTTTCTCATTACTTTTTTTAGGTCTTTTCTCATTACTTTTTTTTAGGTCTTTTCCCATTACTTTTTTTAGTTTTTTTCTCATTATTTTTTTTAGGTCTTTTCTCATTACTTTTTTTAGGTCTTTTCTCATTACTTTTTTAGGTCTTTTCCCATTACTTTTTTTAGGTCTTTTCTCATTACTTTTTTTAGGTCTTTTCCCATTACTTTTTTAGGTCTTTTCTCATTACTTTTTTAGGTCTTTTCCCATTACTTTTTTAGGTCTTTTCCCATTACGTGTTTAGGTCTTTTCCCATTACGTTTTTAGGTCTTTTCCCATTACTTTTTTAGGTCTTTTCCCATTACTTTTTTAGGTCTTTTTCCCATTACGTTTTTAGGTCTTTTCATTACTTTTTTAGGTCTTTTTCCATTACTTTTTAGGTCTTTTCTCATTATTTTTTTTAGGTCTTTTCCCATTACTTTTTGGGTCTTTTCATTACTTTTAGGTCTTTTCCCATTACTTTTTAGGTCTTTTCATTACTTTTGGGTCTTTTCATTACTTTTTTAGGTCTTTTCCCATTACTTTTTTAGGTCTTTTCCCATTACTTTTTTGGGTCTTTTCATTACTTTTTTTAGGTCTTTTCCCATTACTTTTTTAGGTCTTTTCCCATTACTTTTTTGGGTCTTTTCATTACTTTTTTTAGGTCTTTTCCCATTACTTTTTTAGGTCTTTTCCCATTACTTTTTTGGGTCTTTTCATTACTTTTTTTAGGTCTTTTCCCATTACTTTTTTTAGGTCTTTTCTCATTACTTTTTAGGTCTTTTCCCATTACGTTTTCAGGTATTTTCCCATTACTTTTTTTGCTTATTTCCTTCTTCTATTAGTTTTCTTATTTCTGCTTTCTTATTTAATATCAATTACTTTGTACTATCTTATTTCTACTCCTAACTTTTTCTCCTCCTCTTCCTCCTCCTCCTCCTCCTCCTTCTCCTTTCAGCTTTTTTTCTTTCTATATATATATATATATTTTTTTAATATTTTCATTTGTTACGCCAAAAATTTCCTCAAAAAACATTTTCCTCCTCCTTTTCTTCCTCTCCTCCTTCTTCTCCTCCTTCTTCTCCTCCTCCACCTCCTCCTAATCCTCCTCCTTTTCCTCTTCCACCTCTTTCTCTCTTTATGCCTCCCTCCCTCTTGTCCCTAGTGCCAAGAGGAAAGGAGGGGGGGGTGGAAGGGGGAGGGGTGGAGGTGGTTGTAGTAATGATGGAATGTGAGATACTGTGAATTGTAGGTTTTGACTGATGTGAGAGAGAGAGAGAGAGAGAGAGAGAGAGAGAGAGAGAGAGAGAGAGAGAGAGAGAGAGAGAGAGAGAGAGAGAGAGAGAGAGAGAGAGAGAGAGAGAGAGAGAGAGAGAGAGAGAGAGAGAGAGAGAGAGAGAGAGAGAGAGAGAGAGAGAGAGAGAGAGAGAGAGAGAGATATATATATATATAAAAATATATATATATATATATATATATATATATATATATATATAAATATATATATATATATATATATATATATATATATATATATATATATATATATATATATATATATATATATATATATATATATATATATATATATATATATATATATATATATATATATATATATATATATATATATATATATATATATATATATATATATATATATTGTGAAGGCGGTGGCTGAGTGGTTGCGTGCTGACCCTGCATTCGCCGTGTTGTGGATGATGCGTGTTCGAATCCGCTGCTACCACCTGGGATTTTTCAGTCACCGCTGAGTATCCTAAGATTACCCACATGCTGTCCTGAAGATCACCTATCAACCAGGAGGGAAAAAAAAGAAGTTGCCCATGAAATCAAGAATTCTTGGGGCAGGCATAGAGGCAAGAATAATGGCGCTATAAACAACTATCTGCGCCATAACGGCTCGGACCGACCATTAGGCCCCTAAAAAATATATGGCGTTATATATATATATATATATATATATATATATATATATATATATATATATATATATATATATATATATATATATATATATATATATATATATATATATATATATATATATATATATATATATATATATATATATATATATATATATATATATATATATATATATATATATATATATATATATATATATATATATATATATATATCTATATATATATATATATATATAGCTACATATATTTTTTTTTTCACCGTATAATCTGGGTTCACGCCTGGTAGGTCAACAACTGACCGTATCCTAGCGCTTCGCGTACTGGTGAAGCGCCGACGTGAGTTTCGACATGAAATGCTTGCAGCCTATTTCAATCTCAAGAAGGCGTTGGACTCAGTGCATCGCGAGGCACGCGGGGATCTCCTGCGACTCCGTGGGATTCCTGCAGGGGCACGTGGCACGTTACCCAGAAGCTGATCCTGCTCATCTGATTGTTTCTGTAAGAGACAATCCTGAGTGGAGGAGGTCAAAGTGACGCCCACGGAGTTCGTGGATTGAGCTGACCCCATTGACTGATTGGTTGATTCTCCACCACCAGTTGGGTTAAAAAAAAAATCCACCTCTCATTGAATATATACACATCATTCATCCATCTATCTACTGTCCGTATTTCTTACTTCTCTTCCTTTTCTTTTCTCTCATTTATATATTACTTTACGCATCTTAATTTTCTTTACTAATACCAATAGAAACATAAATTTACTTACATTACCTGCGCCGTCAAATTAATTTAGACAGGTAGAATTTGGACACCAATCTTGATGACACACACACACACACACACACACACACAGAGCCGCTGTTTACTGGCTCGTGGCCTGAAAAATTAATCGCCATATTGGGTGACCGCACCGGCGAGTCGTGTAAATGATTTGAACAGTAACTATGAGGTGATGACAAGTGTGTGTGTGTGTGTGTGTGTGTGTGTGTGTGTGTGTGTGTGTGTGTGTGTGTGTGTATGTAAAAAGATCGATATGGAGATATACAACAACAACAAAAACATTATACCTTCGCCACAGGTTAAAAAAATGGCAGTCACGGAGAAAATTAAAACTGATAATAAGAAAAATTATGTCCCGCAGAAACGACAAAAGACAGACAGAAAAATAAACAGAAGTACAGGTCAGAGCAAAACATAAAACAAACCTCGTTGTAACACCTATACAAATAAAAACACCACCACCTGTAAAGATTCTCGCCTGCGCCTAGAAGGTAAATTAAAATAAAACAAACAGGTAAAAACAGGTAAAGAACAATTAAGTAGCGGCATTTATCTTTATCCTGGGCGGTGGCAATGAAGAGGAGGAGGAGGAGGTGGAGGAGGAGGAGGAGGAGGAGGAGGAGGACAGGAGGAGGAGAGGGGGGTCCCATTGCAGGCTGGGGGGAAGGTTTATATTCCTGCAGACAGATAACAGTTTATTAATATATTTTACTCGCCTTTGTTTATCATCTTTACTTATTTTGCTGGAAGGAGGAAAAGAAAGAAAATGTGATGAAATAAAGTAAATGAAGACAGGGAAACATAAAGAGGGAGGAAAAGGGAGTTAGAAAAATAATACTAATGAGATGAGGAAGGGAAAAAATATCACACACACACACACACACCACACACACACACACACACACACATTCTTACACATACACAAAGCAGGCAATTTCCACGCACATACCAGTACATACATATCTTGTGTGTGTGTGTGTGTGTGTGTGTGTGTGTGTTTTACGTGTACGCCTATAGCACCGGTAGGCTTTCTTGAGGGGCCTGGATGGTAGTCGGCCCCAGCCCGTCATGGCGCAGGCAAGTGTTTATAGTGGCGCCATCTTCACTTGGCTCATGCTGCCCAACGAAACTCCTTCTTGATTCACTGGGACGGTTTCCTCTAGAGTACGGGTTGATGGGTGGTCTTCAGGACAGCATGTGGGTAGTTTTAAGCCACTCGGCGGTGACTGAAAAATCCGAGGTGGTAGCATGGGGATTCGAACCCGCGTCGTCCATCACGCGGTGAATGTGGGCCCAGAACGCTACCACTTAGCCACCCTAAGTGTGTGTGTGTGTGTGTGTGTGTGTGTGTGTGTGTGTGTGTGTGTGTGTGTGTGTGTTTACCTATTTGTATTTACCTATTTGTAGTCTACAAAGCCCGAGCTAAGCTCTTATAGTCCCGTCTCCATATCTACATTCATCCAGCCTTTCCTTCATTTGATGGACACTGCTCGCCTCCACCACTTCTTCCCGCAAGCTGTTCCAGGTGTTAACATTTATATGTGGAAAACTAAACTTTTTCAAGTCACGCAAACAGGTTCCTTTATTAAGTTTCTTTCCATGTCCTCTCAGCCCCCGCGTTCTCGCAGTAGAGATCATCTTTATCCACCTCCTCAAACTTATTTACCAACTTATATAGTGTGATCAGATTTCCTCTCTCCCTTTTTTTTTCTAGTGTCATCAAGTCCATATCCTTCAATATATCTTCATACGTCATATTAGAGAGTTCGGGGACCATTTTAGTTGCAATTCTTTCCTACTTTCTGATATCCTTCTTTTGTGTGGCGACCATACAACTGCAGCATATTCAAGTTTTGGTCTTATCAGCGTTGCTATTATTTTCTTCATCATTTCCTTGTCTATATAATGGAATGATACCTTTCTATTTTACATCATCCTGTAGTTTTCTCTAAATAACTTGTTTATATGCTTTTCTGGGGATAGTGTGTCCTGCATCGTTACTCGCAAATCTTTTTCTTCATAATATCACCTTTAAGTTTTCTTCTCCCATTCTGTATATTTTCCTCAGTCTTTTTTTTACTTTTCCCCATCTCCACGTGTGTGTGTGTGTGTGTGTGTGTGTGTGTGTGTGTGTGTGTGTGTGTGTGTGTGTGTTTATGTGAGTGTATGTGTATGTGTGTGTATGTGTGTGTGTGTGTAATTCACCTCTTGGTCTGCTGCGGGTCTCTCTCGAAAGAACCAGCTGTTCCCCTACGGAAGAAGCTCAGAGCTCGGTGACCGATCTTTGGGGAGGACTGAGACCACTCACACACAACACACCGTGTGTGTGTGTGTGTCTGACAAGGGCACGGCTGACGGGCTGACGGGGGGAGGGAGAGAGAAAGTGTAAGAGCGGTAGAGATAGATAGATAGATAAATAGATAAAAGGTTGCGAGAGAGAGAGAGAGAGAGAGAGAGAGAGAGAGAGAGAGAGAGAGAGAGAGAGAGAGAGAGAGAGAGAGAGAGAGAGAGAGAGAGAGAGAGAGAGAGAGAGAGAGAGAGAGAGAGAGAGAGAGAGAGAGAGAGAGAGAGAGAGAGAGAGAGAGAGAGAGAGAGAGAGAGAGAGAGAGAGAGAGAGAGAGAGAGAGAGAGAGAGAGAGAGAGAGAGAGAGAGAGAGAGAGAGAGAGAGAGAGAGAGAGAGAGAGAGAGAGAGAGAGAGAGAGAGAGAGAGAGAGAGAGAGAGAGAGAGAGAGAGAGAGAGAGAGAGAGAGAGAGAGAGAGAGAGAGAGAGAGACCACACCACCCACCCGGCCCAGACGATGCACCGACCCAATAAAGTCGCCCGTACACTACCCTCTTACCCAGTACACTGCCCAGCGCACTATAATCTCTTGATTGCTTCCGCCACTACCCGTACTGTGAGGTGAACAGCCCTTGTGGTCTTCAAAACCTTCACTCACCGTATTGGGGGCACACTATATCCGGCCCTGTTTCTCGCCGGCTTAGGACTGTGTAGGAGGCTACCTACTCCTAGTTAGGCTCATCACGCCCCACCATGGCCACCCTCCACAGGGTGAAGGTGAAATATAAACTCAATGATGGAGCAGAAAAAACAGCCATAGAGAGAAAACTCCTTGAATGCCTAGCCAACCAGAACATCTTGGTGGCAGACATAAAGGAGAGCTATGGGGGCTACTCCTTGTACGTGGCAGATGACAAGTCATTTGACCACATATATCTGGACACAACAGCCAAAGTCCTTGGCGACGCAGGCTTCACCCTATACACCCCCCCAGAGGTCAAATGCCGCAAGTGCATTATCATCAAGAATGTACAGGGCTTGGCGGACCATGATGTGCTTCATATCAAACAAGATATTGAACGCATACAGAGCTGGGCATCCGTCACAGAGGTCATTCGCTTCCGAAAGGCCACATATAAAGTCATGTTCAGAACACAAGACATGGCTGCCACGGCATGCAGGCAGGGACTGAAGGTCCTAAATCTAAGCCTTACGCCAGCCCAGTTGGAGGTGGAACAATTTATTCCACTCACCGTGTGCTTCAGATGCTACCAGATTGAAGGACACACAACAAAGGAGTGCACAAAGCCACAAGACTACAAGGTGTGCTCAATCTGCGCAGAGACAGACCACACGTGGCAAGAATGCGACGCAGGGGAGCAGAAATGTGTCCTGTGCTCAGGCCAGCACTCTTGCATGGCCATGAAATGCCCGAAAAGAAAACAGGCACTAAAAGACAAACGTGCCAGGGTAAATGCCAGCAAGCTGAAACCTAACCAATTGTATTCTTATGTAGCCAACAACAATCAGACTTACCCACAGCCCGGCTCATTGGAAAACCAATTGAAGGTTGCAGCTATTACGGCTACTGCCCTATCTCAAGAGCAAAGAACGCCAGGCACATACCAGGCTGTCATAAGGACACTGAGCATTGAAAATGGCCTCCTATCACCGGCTAACACGAAATCAGCAAACACAGCCTTGGCTGAACTCGCTCAGACCCTTCAGGCCTTAGTCCCAAGTCTATCAACAACGGCCATTCAGACCCGCCCCCCACCCACAGCGGCAGGCTCGGCCCAGGCTGTCACCCCAACCCAAACAAACGATGAATCACCTCGTGAAGAGGCACCAGGGTCACAACTGGGGCAGAGGAGCGACGGCCCGACCCTTCCATCCCCCATCGCCCTACTCCCTCAACCTCGCGGTCGGTCCCTCGACCACACAACCATGCCCACCACATCAGGACCAACACAAAGGTGCCAACAGAGCAAGCACTCGCCCCGGACTGAGGAGCGAGGCAAAAGGAGCAACAAAAACTGACCCCTAATACAACCATGTCATTCACACAACCTACCAATCAACTAAAATTACTACAGCACAATGTCCACCATTGGCACACCAAACGCATCAATCTAATAAACACGTACACACATGAGAACCCAGATGTAATCCTCATAAATAGCCATGGCCTCCCCAACACCCAGGCTCTAAAGATACCGGGTTATTCATGTTATCAGCGGAACAGAACAGGTGAACAACACGCTGGAGTGGCAATAGCAGTCAAAACAGGAACCCAGCACAAAATATATGACGACTTCCACTACTCCGACACCCTTTCTGTTAAATTAATGACTACCCTCGGGCTCATTAATATTGCCACTATTTACATCCCCCAAGAGAGGGCTGCTTCATGTTTCCTGACTTCTATAAACTGCTACGCATACCTGAACCAATGTACTTCCTAGGCGACTCAAACGTACGCCACACCAGCCTTGGCCATTCCAACAAAAATACAACAGGATGAAACATTATGAGAATCATCAACACCCTCGGAGCCCAGCACATAGGTCCAAATTTCCCCACGTTTATAGGCCACTCAGCCCTCACCACGCCTGACGTGATTCTAACGAATGGGAAAACATACCACAACACCCACGCCAGCCAGGGGCCACTAACGAGCAGCGACCACCTCCCAATACTGTTCACCATCTCAACCACTCCCGTTGTCGTGCCCTGCCCACAGCGGAAGAACACCAACAAGGAGAATTGGGAGCACTATAAGAACCATTTTGACTCAGAACTCCCTGACCTACATCTAGAGGGGAAAACACAGATGACATAGAAACCGCTGTCAACACCTGGTATACCGCTGTCAAAACTGCCCAAGCACAAGCAATACCCTCACAAGGCACAAAACACTATCATACCCCACCGCAACCAAGAGATTACGGACGCACAGCTACGTTTTACCAACATCCTCCGATACGCCGGGAGGCACGGCTGGACGCATGATCTTTATCAACAAAGTAGAGTTCTCCAACGAACGCTACAAGATACGTGCAAAACAGCATACAACAGGCACTGGGAAAACACAATAAAAGGCCTCGCCGAGAAATACAAGGACCCAAAAGCCTTCTGGCAGGGAATAAAACGCCTGCAAGGCAACACACACCACCGCCCCATACACCTAGAAAAGGGAGGAGTCAAAATACAGGATGACGAGGGTATTGCCCAAGAGTTCAGTGAAACCTGGAAGTCAGTGTTCACAATAAGACCTGAAGACAACACTCATTATGACCAAGACAATGAACGGGAAGTAAAGGCATGGCTCCAACAGGACCCAACAAGAACCAGGCCACACCATACGATTGATCTGCAACGCCTAACACAGGCCCATCTGTTGACTATGGAAATAGGCACAGCCGAGCTCCGGTCAGCTATAAACAAAACGAAAAACACGTCGCCCGGAGAGAGCAAAATAGATAAACAACAAATCAGCATGTTACCCCCCCGGGGGCTGGCGTACCTACTCACCATATATAATGCGATGTTAACAACAGGTTACTTCCTCAACGATTCAAAGTCGCCACTCACCATGATACCTAAGCCAGGCAAACCATCCACGGATCCCAAGAACTACAGACCAATCTCACTCCTAGAAGTCCCTGGAAAAATCTTTGAAAGAATAATCAACTTACGACTCAGATGTCACCTGGAGGAAAACAACCTTTATAACCCGTCACAGTATGGCTTCATGGCAGGGAGGAGCACTACGTCAGCTATCTCCATCGCCAGCGAAAAGGTAGCACTCACTAAAGGACAAGGACTAAACTGCACTATTATCCAACGCGACATCAGCAAAGCGTTTGATAAAGTCTGGATACAGGGCCTGCAACACAAAATACTTCAACTCGGACTGCCAGAGCTAACGGAAAAACTGTTATGTAGCTTCCTTGATCAGCGCTCAGCTTCCATTCGAGTTAAGTCAGCAATATCCTCCCCGTTCCCCCTGCACAGCGGCGTGCCACAGGGCAGCGTGTTATCACCAACGCTCTTCATCACCTACACCTCTGACATGCCCCGGTCTGATAACAGAAGCTGTATGGATATATATTAGGCTGACGACGAGACACAAATATTGACCTACAAAGGTACACTAGAACACCATGACGCCCTGGTCGTGCGGGAGGCGAACAGACTCAACACATTTGAAAAACAATGGAAGATCAAGAAAAACATAGACAAGTTCGCTGTGGTCGCACTCGGCAGGAAAAAAAAAATGACATACAAATACAGGGCAACACCATCTCCCACCAAACACAATGCCAGATATTAGGCCACACAGTGACATCCACCGGCCTGATCGTTAAACACGTCAACGACAAAACCATGAAAGTTAAAACAGCCCTCACATCACTAAACAGATTCTGGCACTTCACAGAGCGGCTCAAACTGTATCTAGTAAAGACTAAGATACTTCCTATACTAGACTACTCACCCACCCCGACACACATGGCTTCCCACACCAAGATGTTACAGCTTCAGAGGCTGCAGAACAAAGCGCTGAGATTTGCCACCGGACAGAAATACCCGTACACGGAAAACACAGCAGCACAACACCGCAGACTCGGAGTACAACTAGTCAGCACAAGGCTGGAGGCGGCCGGAAAGATATGGGAGAAGCTAGACCAGCAAGACGACGTGAACTACACCCACGTCAAGGAGCTTGACGGCAGCACGAACTTGGTCCACCCATGGTTTCCGCGCAGCTTGAAGTCACTACGAGAACATCCGCCCACACATCACTTCACACAAGTGACGCCATAGCTTAGCTTAGCTCTCTACACACAAACAATCCAAACACACACACCCCCAGCACGCCGGGTGTATACAAATAAGGTGCCCGATAAACAATAACTACACCAGAACAACTAACGAACCTACACCATACAACTGTACACTCCTACTGTCTTTCCTATTCCCCACCTGTACCTCACCACTAACCCACTTCCTCTTTGTACTATACCCTTGATTAAAAAGAGAGAGAGAGAGAGAGAGAGAGAGAGAGAGAGAGAGAGAGAGAGAGAGAGAGAGAGAGAGAGAGAGAGAGAGAGAGAGAGAGAGAGAGAGAGAGAGAGAGAGAGAGAGAGAGAGAGAGAGAGAGAGAGAGAGTAATAGAAACACCGAAATTATTAAGTGACCTTTCAAACACACACACACACACACACACACACACACACACACACACACACACACACACACACAGTACCCAGATATCGACGATAAAGAGCACATGCCCATGTCGGGAGGATACCAGCTGCCAATTACGAATCCAACACGTGATCAGGCCTTGTTGAAGAATTACACACACACACACACACACACACACACACACACACACACACACACACCTTGACAGGCAGAGCGAGCTAAAAGTATCATCGGGCTCCCATCACGGCTATTCGCCAAGGTCACAGAAAAGACTAACCGGTTTTCGATAGTAGTAGTAGTAGTAGTAGTAGTAGTAGTAGTAGTAGTAGTAGTAGTAGGAGGAGGAGGAGGAGGAGGAGGAGTAATAGTAGTAGTAGTAGTAGTAGTAGTAGTAGTAGTAGTAGTAGTAGTAGTAGTAGTAGTAGTAGTAGTAGTAGTAGTAGTAGTAGTAGCATTAGCAATTCTGGTTCGATTTGTGGTGGTGGTAGTAACTCCGAGATCTCCAAAGAATAAATAAAAGTATGACTGACCTTTCTGTCGCGTCCTTGGTAATTCCGGCGTATTCTACTCTTCTGCCTGTGTGTTTGACTGTCCTTATGCCACGAGCCTCTGCTGGACGGGAAAACGATCATTAATAAATACCATTGAAGGATAGAGTTAGAAAAAAATAAAGGAACGTATAGGATATGGTAGTCATGGCAACAATGGTAAGGATGCTAATACTGATGGTAATAATGGGAATAAAAATGAAAATAATAATGATAATAGCAATAATAATAATAAATAATTAATAATAATAATAATAATAATAATAATAATAATAATAATAATAATAATAATAATAATAATAATAATAATAATAATAATACCAACAACACTACTACTACTACTACTAGTACTACTGTTATTATTATTATTATTATTATTATTAATAATAATAATAATAATAATAATAATAATAATAATAATAATAATAATAATAATAATAATAATAATAATAATAATAATAATAATAATAATAATAATAATAATAATAATAATAAAAGTAATTACAAAACAGAAAACTAAATTAGACACACACACACACACACACACACACACACCTTGACTGGCAGAGCGAGATAAAAGTCCATTATTTTTAAACGTATCACACACACACACACACACACACACACACACACACACACACACACACTGATGACAAACAAACTAACGAAGAAACATACTGACGAATATATTTTCAGGTTACTGCCAATGAAAAACAACACTTTGACAAAAAAAAAATGTATATTTGACTGCCTTTACAGTGTCTGGGCAGATATTTCATGCCTGTTGTGTCTCTTTATATTTTCTTCTGTAACTATCAAGAAATTATAGCACAATTATGCAATAGTAATAATAGTTGTAGTAGTAGTAGTAGTAGTGTTGTGATTCATTCAAGCTGATTTTTCAATAGTATATTCGAATTTTTAAGTTAAAAAACCTCAGCCGTTTGCATCGTCTAATAATCTAACATACAAGCACACGAAAAGACAAGCTTGTATCAAACAACAGTCACAGCAGGATCGAACGATCTATGATTTTTCAAATTAATATAAATACTCTCATTTCAGGTATATTAAAAGACATCTGGCTTTGCAAGTGCAAATAATGGATATTTTAATAATTTACTTTTTTTTTTTTTACAACAAAGGAGGCAGCTCAAGGGCACACAAAAAAAGGAAACAATAATAAAAAAAAAAGCCCGCTACTCGCTGCTCCTAAAAAAGATACAAAAGAGGTGGCCGAAAGGAAGATCAAATACGGAAGGAGAGGTGTCCTGATACCCTCCTCTTGAAAGAGTTCAAGTCGTTGGCAGGAGGAAATACAGATGAAGAAAGATTGTTCCAGAGTTTACCAGCGTGAGGGATGAAAGAGTGAAGATGCTGGTTAACTCTTGCATAAGGGGTTTGGACAGTATAGGGATGAGCATGAGTAGAAAGTCGAGTGCAGCGGGGCCGCGGGAGGGGGGGAGACATGCAGTTAGCAAGTTCAGAAGAGCAGTCAGCGTGGAAATATCGATAGAAGATAGAAAGAGAGGCAACATTGCGGCGGAATTTAAGAGGTAGAAGACTATCAGTATGAGGAGGAGAGCTGATGAGACGAAGAGCCTTAGCCTCCACTCTGTCCAGAAGAGCTGTGTGAGTGGAGCCCCCCCACACATGAGATGCATACTCCATACGAGGGCGGACAAGGCCCCTGTATATGGACAGCAACTGTGCAGGGGAGAAGAACTGGCGGAGACGGTACAGAACGCCCAGCCTCGAGGAAGCTGATTTAGTAAGAGATGAGATATGAAGTTTCCAGTTGAGATTTTGAGTTAAGGATAGACCGAGGATGTTTAGTGTTGAGGAAGGTGATAGCTGGATGTTGTCAAAGAATAGGGGATAGTTGTTTGGAAGATTGTGTCGAGTGGATAGGTGGAGAAACTGTGTTTTTGAGGCGTTGAAGGACACCAGGTTCTTCTTGCCCCAATCTGAAATAATAGTAAGGTCTGAGGCTAAGCGTTCTGCAGCCTCCAGCCTTGAGTCGTTAAGTTCCTGAAGGGTGGGTCTTCAAGAAGTTGAGTAATGCAGAGTGGAATCATCGGCGTAGGAATGGATAGGACAGTTCGTTTTGGAAAGAAGATCATCAATGAACAACAGAAAAAGAGTGGGAGATAGGACATAACCCTATGGGACACCACTGTTAATAGATTTAGGGGAAGAACAGTGACCGTCTACCATGGCAGAAATAGAACGGTCAGAAAGGAAACTGGAGATAAAGGTACAGAGAGAAGGATAGAAACCGTAGGAGGGTAGTTTAGAAAGCAAAGATTTGTGCCAGACCCTATCAAAAGCTTTTGATATGTCCAGCGCAATAGCAAAAGTTTCACCGAAACGGCTAAGAGAGGATGACCAAGAGTCAGTTAAGAAGGCTAGGAGATCACCAGTAGAACGCCCCTTGCGGAACCCATACTGGCGATCAGATAGAAGGTCAGAAGTGGAAAGGTGCTTTTGAATCTTCCGGTTAAGGATTGATTCAAAAGCTTTAGATAGACAAGAAAGTAAAGCTATAGGACGGTAATTTGAGGGATTGGAGCGGTCACCCTTCTTAGGCACAGGCTATATGAAGGCATACTTCCAGCAAGAAGGAAAGGTAGATGTTGACAGGCAGAGGCGAAAGTGTTTGACCAGGCAGGGTGACAGCACGGAGGCACAGTTTTTAAGGACAATAGGAGGCACTCCATCAGGTCCATAAGCCTTCTGAGGATTGAGGCCAGAGAGGGCATAGAAAACATCATTTTGAAGAATCTTTATAACAGGCATAAAGGAGTCACAAGGGGGATGAGTTGGAGGAATATGCCCAGAATCGTCCAGAGTGGAGTTTTTAGAAAAAGTTTGAGAGAAGAGTTCAGCCTTAGAGATAGATGAGACGGCAGTGTTGCCGTCAGGATTGAGGAGTGGAGGGAAAGATGAAGAAGTGAAGTTGGAGGAGATGTTTTTGGCTAGATGCCAGAAGTCACGGGAAGAGTTAGAGAAAGCAAGGTTTTGACATTTTCTATTAATGAAAGAATTTTTTGTTAGTCGGAGAATAGATTTGGCACGATTTCGGGCAGAAATGTAAAGTTCATAATTAGCATTAGTTTGAAGGCTCTGGTACCTTTTGTGAGCTACCTCTCTATCATTGACAGCACGAGAACAAGCGTGATTAAACCAAGGCTTTTTAGCGTGAGGAGTAGAGAAAGAACGAGGAATGTATGCCTCCATTCCAGAGACAATCACCTCTGTGATGCGCTGAGCACACACAGAGGGGTCTCTATCCTGGAAGCAATAATCATTCCACGGGAAATCGGAAAAGTACATCCTCAGGTCGTCCCACCGAGCTGAAGCAAAATGCCAGAAGCATCGCCTCTTCGGTGGGTCCAGAGGGTGTACAGGACTCAACAGGAGCGATAGGACAGGATGCAGAAATAAGATTGTGATCGGAGGAGCCCAACGGAGAGGACAGTTTGACAGAATAAGCAGAAGGGTTTGAGGTAAGGAGGAGGTCTAGAATGTTGGGCCGATCTCCAAGACGGTCGGGAATACGTGTAGGGTGCTGGACCAACTGCTCTAGGTCGTTGAGGATAGCAAAGTTGTAGGCTTGTTCACCAGGATGGTCAGTGAAAGAGGATGAAAGCCAAAGCTGGTGGTGAACATTGAAATCTCCTAGGATGGAGATTTCAGCGAAGGTCAAGATGTGCTCCACTTTAGAATTCAAATAGTCAAAGAATTTTACATAGTTGGTAGAGTTAGGTGAGAGATAAACAGCACAGATGTATTTAGTAATAGAATGACAATGAAGTCTTAGCCAGATGGTGGAAAATTCAGAAGAGTCAAGGTCGTGGGCACGAGAGCAAGTGATGTCGTTGCGCACGTAGGCGCAACATCCAGGTTTGGATTGAAATTTAGGATAGAGATAGTAGGAGGGAACAGAGTAGAGATTGCTGTCAGTAGCCTCAGAAATCTGTGTTTCGGTAAGGAAGAGAAGGTGAGGTTTAGAGGAGGAGAGATGATGTTCCACAGAATGAAAATTAGAGCGAAGACCGCGAATGTTGCAGAAATTGAGAAGAAAGAGGTTCGAGGAGTTATCAAGACACCTCTCGGGTCGGCAGCCAGAAGGGGAGTCCTCCCTGGGGGAATTTGTGGTTCCCCCCCCAGGCGGGGACTCCGAGGCTTGGTGTATGTGCGCCATTTTGAGATTTTTATTTTGGGAAAAGGTGTATATGTTGTGTGAATGTAGTGTGGTGTGGATAAAGAGAGGATCTGTCTTTAGAGAGCATGCTGAACTACTCTCCGGTGTTGGTGAGACAATAGGGAAACGGTTAGTGAGGGAAGGAAGGGGAGGGCTTCAGCTCCCTTCTCACCTCCCATATATACCTCACCGGGAGTGGCTTGCGCCCGTTCGGTAGGTGTCTTCCTACCTGTAAATAACGATTGATATTCGAAATAACACGAAATTGTAAATAATAGGGTAACTGTTGAATAAGAAGCTAGGCTATTTCGAATGTTATCCAAGTTCCTTACATGTAACACATCAAAAGTCCTCATATAAAGACACTAGCAGTGCCAGAGGTCACTTTCTGTACCTGAATGAGATGAAATATGGGTGTCTGAAAGGCTAAAAATAGTTCGAGTATGATCAGACTATACTGTTTGATATACAAGCTGTTCTTTCGTGAGTTTCTATGGTGTATTTATGATGGAAATCGGCATGTGTGCGGTTCATGTAAGAGGCAGGGCTTGAGGGTTTTTGTCAACACAAATATGCAAATGTATCAATCTAAATATAAAGTTGATCTTCATGCAATCATGAACTAACAATGCGCGAGTGTACAGACAGAATGAAACACTTTGTTTATACTATATTATTATTATTATTATTATTATTATTATTATTATTATTATTATTATTAATGGTAGTAGTAGTGGTGAGTAGTAACAAATGTACGGAAGTGGGGGTTGCCTCCGCGGGGGGGACTGGAAGTGGGGGTTGGGGGGGTCAGCGGGGGGGTTACGGGAGTGGGGGTAATTTGCGGGGGGGATAAGGAAGAGGGGGTATCTAGTCCCCCCTCACACACACACACACACACACCCATCTCTTTACCTCCCCCTCACCCCCGCTCGGACGAGCGTACGGAAGCGAGAGGGTGTGTACTTGAAGAGTTAAGATAAAATCGTGAGCTCGAGTGACCACAAGATTATAATCACAGAAAAAGGTTAAAGACATTAGGTTAATGACCAGGCTGGAATACGTCACGCGCACCTGTTCCCGGTGACCACAAGATTATAATCACAGAAAAAGGTTAAAGACATTAGGTTAATGACCAGGCTGGAATAAGCCCCGCGCACCTGTTCCCGGGGTCTTATCTTTCATACGCACACACACACACACACACACACACACACACACACACACCACACACACGCACACACACACACACCACACACACACACACACACACACACACACACACACACACACACACACACACACGCACACACACACACACAGTTAAGATCGAGATCTCAGTGAGTGACCCCAAGATTGATTACAATCACGGAAAAAGGTTAAAGACATTAGGTTAATGACCAGGCTGGAATGTGCCCCGCGCACCTGTTTCCGGCGTCTTATCTTTCCCTCCTTCCCACTGACGCGCATACACACACACACACACACACACACACACACACACACACACACACACACACACACACACACACACACACACGCTCACACATCTGGTCTTACGAGATAAAATCGCGGAAAAAATGGATCGATGACATCTCCATGTATCTGAGGCCACGCCTATTGAAGTCTTAATGATTCAAGTCATTACAATAAACCTCAGGTTATTAAGGACTGACCCGAGGAACACACATGCTTGCGCACACACGCATACACACACACACACACACACACACACACACACACACACACACACACACACACACACACACACACACACACACACACACACACACACACACACACACACGAGCGCACACACACACACACACACACACACACACACACACACACACACACACACACACACACACACACACACATCTGTTCATGCGAGATAAAATCACGGAAAAAATGTTTCGATGACAGCTCCATGTATCTGAGGCCACGACTTCTGGTCTTCGGAAGCCTTAATGATTCAAGTCATTACAATAAACCTCAGGTCATTAAGGACTGACCTGAGGAACACACACACACACACACACACACACACACACACACACACACACACACACACACACACACACACACACATGTACAAACGAACACACAATGTCGAGGGGTATTTATGGACGTCAAGCCAACAAGCACTTCACAGGCTCTCAAGGTGGTCTCGGGTCAAGAGGTCTCCTGTTCTTGTTTCCCGTAAACATGAGGATCCCTGTACACACCTGCATCAAATGTTCATGGTGTAATAATTACTTCCCGTTGTCCGCACTCGTAGCTCATAGGGCGGCCTGCCTTCCAGAGGGCCTTGGGACTGGATCGAAAGATATATCTACTAGAAACAATGGTAAGTACTTAAATGTTTGCGTTACTTTATATGATTGTCATAAAAAACAGTAGCAGATGTGGATGACGGGAGGGAGGTAGAGAGCTGGGCAGCATGGGCAATATCGACTTTAGTCTTTCTATCTTTTTTCAGAAGAGACGTCGTCGACTAGCTCTGATCGATCAGATGTCGGTTTCTCTCAACCAGACCCCAGCGATATTGGAAGTTGTTCTCCACGGGCGGGTCTCAGCGACGAAGCCAGTCAAAACCAAAGGTAGGTCAAAACCTAATATCTTCTGAAATGCAATATTGTTAAAATGTGTTTTACAAGAGACACATTTTCCATATTGTATTTTAAGTGTCCTGATAAAATATGTGCGGGATAGAGGGTTCAAAAAATTTCATTTGTGTTTCGTATTCCTTAAGGACTATCTCCGAAGAAGGCGGGTCTGGTAGGCTCAGCCATTGGCCCTCCTCTTCAACGATCGGTAGTGGACGAAAACGAAAACAAGCGAATACAGGAACAAACGGTAAGTTTCTACGTTTTTTATTGCGCACACGTCTGTTCTAAGGAAAAAATTGTAATTTCACTATTTCTCTCTAATATTATTTTACCTTTCTTCACACACCTGCAGGAAAAATCAAGACAGTAGTGAGGTATTCTCCCATCCAAACAGTTCTCCACAGCCAGGACCCAGCGGTTATAACCCGGGACGGCCGACAACAACACCCTCACCAACACCAGGTGAAAAAAGCCAACATTTCAACGGGGCCTTAACAACGATCGACGTGCCCGTCCCACCAGCAGACAACGGCGACATTGCATCATATTTCAACAACAACACTGGCCGTCTTCGCGAGGCAGTAGAGTCTGTATTCCAAGGCTGCCAGCAGGTTAGACCTCCTTCTTTTAAAGTGTACGTTGACATGCATCTGCGCTTAGTCAGAGAAGACCCCGACGGTGGAGTTCAATATAGAGATATGTATATGAGAAGTCATATGCAGGTAATTAGCTATGGCGATATGGATTCATATGTACGTGAACTATCCGAATATTTTGTTAATCGGTTTGAACATGACATGTCGGACGAAGAGGGCAGTGGATTTACGTTAGATGAAATAGTTAGCGTAAAATTTTCCTTCTCTCTTATAATGCTGCACAATAGTATTGGAGTATGTGCCCTATCCTAAGGGTGTTCCAGGAAACACAAGTTCTCAACCCTTCGGGACCCACGGACTGTGTTTTCCAAGTTCTAACAACTTATCTCTATCTAAAGTCAAGAAATGTAGTTCCATCGGGCAGGCAATGGGAGAATGCTTGCTTGGCCTCTATTAATACGGGTAACATTCCAACCCCGGTATCCTGGGAAGACCTCGGTCGGCTTGAAAGATTAAACAACATAAGTATTCGCGTTTACTGTCTAGACAACGTTGAAGACAAAAGGCGAACTAACTCTAGTCAGAAAGGGGCTCAAAGATCAAGAAGTTGTTCATTGTCTGTTGTTGGGGAACAGACACCTAGCTCTTATCCAAGACTTTGACGCATACATGAACCTGTTTACCTGCCAACGTCGCGGGAAAAAATGTTTTGCGATATCTGCCTGTGCGCCTGTGAGAACAAGGCAACGCTTGCTGAACATGTGCTAATTTGCCCAACGATGATCACAAGACTAAGATTCCCACCCGCGGGTTCTACTGTGAAATTTATTAATCATGCTAAGGCATATGAGCCATCTTATTTAGCATTCTATGACTTTGAGAGTATTCTCGTACAGCCTTCTTCGAATGTGTCTGGATGTGTAAAGAGACATCACTTTGCCATAGCGTATGCTTACATTATAGTGAATAGAAACGGAGAAACAGTACAAAGCGGATCCTATTGTGGAAGTAATGCTGTAAACCATTTTATTCATACAATGCAGTGTGCCTGGAAAAAGTTGAAATTTTCTAAAGGCTACAATAAAATCAACATGACCGATGAAGATACGACACGTCACAATGAGCAAACTCACTGTCTTCTCTGCAAACAGGTTTTTTTTAAAAGGTAAAGGAGTAAAACATCATGACCATGAAAAATCAGGAAACAATTACATTGGAGCTTATTGTAATAGATGCAACCTCCAAATGAAAAATCACAAATTGCAGCTCACTCTCATTGCACATAATGCTAATTACGACATGTCGTTAATCCTGCGTGAATTAACGATACCTGACTTGAAAATCAAACTAAGACCAAAACGTTCAGTTCACAAATACCATGAAGTCATCATAAATGACTTGAGATTTATTGACTCGTATGCCTTTATGTCTGGTTCGCTCGCGGCTTTAGCGAACCAATTCATCAGTAATGGGAACGAACCCATATGCACACAACAGATGTTGAAAGATGTGGCAGCACCTGCGTTGCCATTATTGATCAAGGGAAAGCAGGTGTTTTGTTATGACTATATGGATTCGATGGAACGACTTTCTGAGACACGTCTTCCATCCCGCGAAGATTTTTTCAATTCGCTTCAAGAAGCAGAACGATTATAAACATGCTCAGAATGTTTGGAAAGTAGCTGGGTGTCAGAGCCTGAAGGACTATTTGTTGCTTTATGTAAAAGTGGATGTTGGTCTTCTATGTGATGTCTTCCTAGAGTGGAGAGGTATTTTGAAAACCCAGTGGAGGTTGGATATTGTAAATTATGTTAGCCTGCCAGGATTTGCCTATGACTCCTTTCTGCTAAAAACACAGCAGGAATTAGAGGTGCTTAGTAGCCCAGACATATATCATTGCATTCAAACAAATGTGCGTGGGGGCTACACAAGTGTTGTGCGTCGTTTTGTACGCGCCAATAACATCTACACGAACCCTCAGTTTAATCCAAAACATGATAGAAGCACTTTCCTTTCATATCTTGACTTCAACAGTCTTTATCCCACTGTAATGCAAGAGAAGTTGCCATGTGGGGATATGAGAAAACTAGATGAGACAGAAATGCAGTCGTTTTTGAGCGGGGCTTGGTCAATCAAGCAACCGATGGCGATTTTGGATATCTCATTCTGTGCGATACTGAGGCTGTCTCACGTGAAGTCGTTGAGAAAACGGATGACCTCCACTGATCATCAGAAGACACAATATCACCAACAGAGATATATCGTCAGTCACACGCGAATGGTATGAAGAAGAAAACCGTCCAGCACCGTGTAAGAACATAAAACTGATTGGAACACATGCTGCTCAGGAGAAAATGCTATTTGCTCTGCCCATCCTTAAACTACTTATTCGACTAGGCCTGGTTGTTAAAAAGTGCATGCTATTTATACGTTTAAGCAAAAGCACTTTCTTGCGGACTTCATTCAGGATAACATAGAAGCCCGCAAAAGTGCTACTTGCCCTATCAAGAAAAATGCAATCAAGTGTATTTCAAACAGCATTTTGGTCGATTCCTGATGAACGTGGCCAAATATAGTGAAGACATAGATATTGTCACCAACCGCGAAAAGTTTTTGAAGCTGGCCCGAAGTCCTTACTTTAAACGCGTTGTACCTCTCAATGATGGTCATGTAGTTGTAACTCGCCATAAGAAATATTCACGGGTGAATCATCCAAACTACATTGGCTACTACATCCTAGAGCTGTCCAAGCTGCGACTATATGATTTCTATTACAATGTGTTGAAGGCTCATTACGGGGATCAGGCGAAACTAGTGTATTGCGACACTGATTCCTTAATAACAGAAATTGAAACTCCTGATCTATTAACAGAGTACTCGCAGGAACCCTTCAAAAGCTATATAGACACAAGTAACTTTAGCCCTCACATTCCTTGTACAGCACAGACAACAAAGGAAAGCTTGGATTTCTCAAGTCTGAAGTGGGGGAAAGAACCATCTCAGAATTTGTAGGTGTAAAACCAAAATGCTACTCCATCCTCTTGGCAGACGGTGACCGGTTGAGTTCAGCTAAGGGCGTTCCAAAGTTCATAAAGAAGAAAATTGCTCATCAGCGATACAAAGACGCCCTATTCCAGAAGCAAACATTTACCTTTGACTATCAGGGATTCACAGTGCGCAATGGACGACTGAGTACAGTAAAATATCCCAAGAGAGGATATCTGTAGTTGAGGACAAAAGATACTACATTAGCACCTTGGAGTCGCGATCTTACGGTCATCGATAATTCTATAGGGATAGAGGAGGAGGAGGAGGTAGCCCAGATCATGACACTGTCAAACGAAGAAAATTTGGAGGAAGGCGATGAAAGAGGCATAACAGAAGCGAGACTAGCCGAGGTAATGGGTGGGCAAGAGATCGGTGAAATGGGAGAACTAGAAGAAGAAACCTATGAATTGTGGGGAGAACTGGATGTGCTGGTCGAGCAATATTTTCCCTTGATAAAACGGGTAGAGGCGGATGATGACATGTTAATGCAAGCCGGGGAACAGGAAGAAATAACTCAAATGCTCTCATCATCCCCACTTGAATATATGCTAGTAGATACAGACTTTTCAGAATAAATTGTAGTTGTTTATAAGATAGGGACTGGTGTGAATGTTGTATATACTGTTTATAGTGTAAGAATTTGCCTGCTATTTTTATGTTAAATATAAAATATATGTAAATATATTCTGTATATAGGACTAATGTTGGAGCCTTTGATATTATAAAATTGCACATGATGAATCTGGAATCATAATTTGACCAAATTCCAATAAACATTGAGTTTGTTTGACTTGTTTATATGACCTTTATCAAAAACGAATGAAAAAAACACAATAATTGTCTTAAAATTTATTCGATTTGTGGAAACATGAATAAAACGCTTTTATGTTTCGATCCGGCTCATGCATAAAAGACTGCCCGCCAAATCAGGCGGGCGGCGGCGGCGGCGGCGGCGGCTGTAGCGAGAGGTGCGGCGGCAAGATGCGACAGGATTGCTCGGGGCCCGGGACGGGGCGGGGCGGGGCGGGGCGGGGGCTGCACGGGGTAGTGGCGGTGACGGGTGAGGACCTGTGAGTGGAGCCAGACCTCTGATTTAAGCATGGTATACAACCCCCCCGATAAAGGAACTAGAAAATTACTTATGCTTCATGGAATGTAATACAATTCATTATGAAAAAATCAATAAGTCAATACTTACTTTTTATGAACACGTGTTAAATGTTTGATGACATACGGGCATTATAAACTTGCTGTAAGCGAATCGCATCACGTGTTCATCATTCCTCGAATATTCGGTCTTGGAAAACTCCATACATATTTTTTCAAGAGTTTCTCTTACACCCAAGTGCGAAACATTGTAGGCAAAGTACATGGCATAAGCCCCGCACACATCGCTTCGCGTGCTTTGAAGTCGAAATGCATTTTATACATACTGAGCCAGGGTAATCAATATATTTGAAATGATCAGAGTATAATTTTGGATCGAGAGCATAACTATCTAGGAACACTGCCATGCCCGGTTCATAGTAGAGACAAATCCAGTGTCCCATTTCTCTTTTAGAATAACTTGGTAGCGTATTGACGATGCACACTATAGGTTTTCTATATCGAGGTATAGAGTTTACCTCGTCTGCCAATAACACGCCTAAAAAAATTGCGTGCTTTCCTATGTGCCCCCTCAATCCTCTTTCAGTCTCCATGTTGTTCATCGCACAGCCGCTTCAAGCGCGCACATCACACTGCAGCCGTCTTTCAGAATTAACTGTTATTATACCCACTGTTTCGCCAAACAGTATCAACAGACGGTTCTCGTTTTCTCCCTTGCTTAGATTCAAGCTAAGTCTAAGCCCCCATTCATTTCAACGGGCAAATTAGCATTCAAGTTTCAGCACGCAAATCAAATGTGCAAATCATTGCCCCTTGCCGAAAATATCCTTTCCGATTAAATGGTCTTTGTGAAAACCAAGTGCATCCAAAGTACGATGGTAGAGCTCAGCATAGTCATGAGGAATTTACTAGGAATATTATACATGGTTCTACCATTAACTCTTAAGCTTATTTGACTTATTTCTCCATGTCTGAAATACAATGGATTTTGCTTTTAGTCGACAGAATGAGCTTCCATGCTCGTTATAATAAGCGAGAGTTTTCCGGAATAACATCACCCACGGTTGATCATACGTTCCTGAGGTTTGGTCTTTGGCTAGCACATAGGTTTTCAAGAGGGTTTTGGTAAATGTCGATTTCAAAAGATTCCTGTGGCGAGAGACGCGTTCAAAGCATGAAGTGCATTAGGGTAAGGAAACAGTCGCGTATAAAGCAGCTTGGCTGAATCTATATGCAGACGAATGTTATCGCCAGTTGGAGAATTTAGCAGCCATGCATTACTAGATAGTTCCATTCTGAGTCTAATCGAAATACCATCGAGCAAGTAACTGTCTAAGAACTTATATCCAGAAGAAGCGGGGTACAGAGTTGTATACCGTGAGTCTTAACCCGCTTCATAATGGTCTTGTGTTGCGCGCTGGCATTGTCAAAGTATTCTGCTGTTACTTTGGAAATAAAACCGTTCTCTGGGATGGCAATATTAGCATTGGCTCCAATTGTATTCAATTTGTTGGGCGACAAAGTATTCAGCATTTTAACGTATGACGTGTACCCATAAAGTACATTATTGTCAACAGCTACATCTCCCAAAAAACATTGCACTGATTTGAATAGGCTGTGCGCGGTATTATTTGCAAATTCAACGTGTTGAACGTCTTCGAGAGGAGTAGTATTGTCTGGCTTAGTTAAGCGTAAAGAGGTGTGCAACACCAATTTCCCCAAATCAATAAAACTGCCAAGTGTTCCAGGAATGAGAAATTCTATATATCTATCGGATAATTTCATATTGAATCCGAGGTTAGTAGGTAAAACATCAGCATCATAACGGAGGCAATCGTTGTTTCCAATAATCTCATTTTGTTAGGGCGGAAACAATTCACTGACACCGGCGGCATATTGCCCCAGGGGAGAACGCGGGTTCCGACACCAACCGCGCTGGTGATGCTCGCCATACTGCTCTTAGTTCAACAATGATTACAACTCGGTAAAGATGTCCTTTTATAACACCTTTTCCTCCCGACTCGCTTGACTTTCTTTTTCCGCTTCCTCTAGTCAATTTCATTGCAGCTTGCTTTAAGGAATTAATTCCATGCTTTTTATAGAGCTTCTCAAGTTGCTTCCTGTGAAATATCATCTAGAACATTGTTTCCAAATGTTCGAGCTGAAGACACAATGACATTTTTCACTAGGAAAGGGAAAGCTCTTTTAGCGAGTCCTGCTAAAACCGAGAATAAACCCCCGCCTCTGTGATAGCTTGGTTCATAAGAAAGTGTGACTATAATCATCAATACCACTCCCTCGGGATGATATCTGTTTGCCATTCGAAAACAGGGTATGCTATTCTGCTACGGAAGGAGGATGAATGTAACCCGCATGGTGGCGACGAGGAGACTGTCTTTTCAAATGGACAACATTCCTATTAATACAGCAAGATGTACTCAAAGATTGAACGCGATCGGATATGAAGTAAACATGTAACAGGGTATCCTTCTTCGAAATGCATAGGACGACCTTTTTGATCTGTGAGCTTAATAGAAATCGAATCAGTTATTTTGGATTTAAGGGACTTATATATAGTTGGATGCACGCGTTTTGTTAGACCTCCGGAGAGCGAAAAGGCATCAAGAATATTTACATTTTTCCCTGCATACCTAGAGAGATTGACAAGGTCAGTGTAAATGAGAACACACTGTACGTCACCATTTCTCAACAGAGGGCATGACCATGTAGCGGAACAAGAACAGGTTTTTTTGTTCTTCATGTGCCCAAGGAAGAAAACACAGCATAACCTAAGTTGGGGACAAAACCGAGAACCTGGGCCAGTCGCGCATCAAAGGAAACCTTAATAAATACAACTTGTGGATGATAACCATTGTAGCAGAACAAAGTTAAATGATCATTTGTGGAGCTAAATGCAAGAACCTCTCTAGAATACGCTAGTAAATGGTAGTTGTATCCATCGACCATCTCCTTTATCAATGTCGTTATTATACCGTTAACACATCAGCAAATACCCAGTGTCATTATACAAGAAATTAGCATTAATAGCCTTTGACAGTGTGCGTCTTTCAATTGCTTCTGAATCTGGCGTTGGTCTTATACCACATTCAAGATGTATACTACACTCTGGTTCACCTGGTTTAACAATGTAATACCGACGGGGAAGCAACACGTTCAGTAGACCGACTTCATATTCCACGTCCTTGTCTAATGTTAGAGTTTGTATATTATTAGTAAAGCTAGTGCTGGAATTGGGGTAAATTTCCCCATCCGCAATGCTGGTAACATATATATGATGTGACTCCATTTAGAGCAAGCAAGACACTAGCAAAAATATTATAATTATTTCATTATATAGAGGTAGACATGACGAGATGCCAATTACATATTGAAGGTAAATCATACTAAACATCATTACATTGTTATTTATTGACATATTTTACATTTAGTGATGTACATAATTATTGGGAAATTGTCTGGAGCTATAGTTATTCAGGATCCACGTCGACTACAGCACCGTCCCGTTTTCTTTTCCATTCGTCAGCCACAGCATCGTCCTCTGTATCCACCAGTTTCCTCTTCCTGTTTCGCTCGGGAGACACAGATAGAGTTAATTTTGTTTCAGGCTCATCGCAGGTCCACCATCTGTCCAGGATGACGCACGATATATTATGCAGTTGGAGTTCAGCCGCAGCTTCTTGGAGATGCGGTTGGTAGTCAGCTTTCCACAACACGTAAAGAATTCCAGCGCTTGCAATATTGTAGGGGAAGACGACACTTGTAATGTTGCTTTTAATCACCCATTCTACCAGTTTTGTGATGGACTCTTTAAACCAGCGGAGGCGGTTATCATAACTGTCTTCCTTTACCCCACGAATGAAATTTTGATCTCTTGACGTCTGAAGATATCCTTGGTTTATAGGGTTATTTTCCAGTTCGCGGCCAGGAGCATACTGGGTTAGGATACACGCCACATAAGGAGATTTTCACTCGGAGGATAGCGAATATGCAGACTACCGGGAATACCACGATCTTCCCAGCGACACCTGTTCAGTTGATAGATCGGGCTTCTTTCGCGGTAGAGATTACTGTGCGGGTATAATCCATGTAGGCGTCCAGTAAATCCCCTCTTTTCTTAGCATGATCTGCATTTGAGTGAAGAAACGATGATGGTCTTGTTGTTGCGGTAGATGTCATCGCCAGGAGAACCGTCTTTGTAGTTGAACACGTAGGCGTCCGACATGGTGTCCTCTGGTATACTGGTGAGTGATGAATAGTACCGCTTCAGCTGATGGCGAGGGACGAGCGAACCATCGTCCCATCTGCTCTCTCTTATAAGCCCGCTCAGGGCACCACCGTGTCGAGCGTGTTCGTCCTCGCCTCCGGCCTTTCTCTCTCCATGACGTCGCCGCCCCCTCTGTATAAGTCGCGCGTCCAACGCGGTTCAGTATCTACAACGTCCATGATTCTGTTTCTTTCTTGAATCACAATGTAGGACTGCACTTGCACATTGGAAAAGCGGATTTAATATGGGTCCCATCTGTAAGTTGCCAACGATGGTTGTTTGGTGAAACCAGATCCCTGAATCTTTTGCCGCACGCGCGTATTTTTTATTTCGCTAGGTAATACACCCGTGGCGTCAATGATGTGTTTTATATCAGCAATGTCAGCAATCGTTGGTTTTGACTTGCATTAGAGTAAATTCAACATGTACAGGATATTGGAGGATCGAACAGAAGACAATAGGTTGCCTCGGCTATCCCATTTTACGATGGGATTGTCTTTTATTCGTTCTAGCATCATATTGACGTATGGCACGTCGATACTTTTAACAAACAGAGGTATTAAATTACTTATTTCAGGATTGGAGGATATCTTGTTCTCCCTAATCCCTGTGACTCTAAGTTCCACGGGTGGTAGTTTTGTGGTTTTGTATACACCAGATCGCGATATTTTCTTTTTTGTAGCTTTTCTTTCTTACAGAGCGAGACGACGGGTTCAATCTTGTAGGAGTGCTTGGTCTTGCACCATGGGAGGACACGACAGGACCGCTGCTGCTTGCTGGCACATGTTCAGAGACCGGCATATGATCGGGATGGGTCGACTGCGGGTTGAAACACGATTGGCCGTTGACCCCGGACTCGTGGAGTTGGCGCATTTAGGCTTAATACCCGTTAAAACACGCTCATCGGTAGACTCATGAACAAGATAATACGTGCGCATTACCCAAATAAATTTCCGATCAAGGAAGCGGCAATAGGTAGTATAGCAGCTAATATATTACCTCACCGTCTCGATGTCAATATAAGTCTTTTCTTATGGAGAGGAGTTTTCTTTCTAGCTATGGCACGTATGTCTTCCCGATAGTTACGTAATTTCTTGATAACTTTGCTATTGAGGGTGAGGTGCTTCTTTAACAAATTGGAAAATATTTCAGATATACAGTTCAATTGTTCTCGAGCTGCTTGTAATAGCACGGTTTCTATCTTTTACTTTTAATTTCTTCAAAAGTAAGACAAAGTTTTTGTGTGCACTGAGGAGTGGTGTCTTTTTACGCATTTTCTACAATATCATTAGCGTCAATCCAGCTGTTGAATGAAGCAGGGTATCCCAACCCCGATAAAAAATACTGCTTTTTCCTTTATTTTTCGTGAACGCAGTATTTTAATATCGTATGTCTCAGGCAGAGCGCTTAAGACGAGCTCTGGCGCGTAGAATATCCCTGTATTGGTTCTCCAGACAAATCTTCTAAGAGATAAGTTCTTGGGCGATTCTTGTGTTTAATTGATTTTATGCGAAAGAGCTCGTGAGTATTTTGCTGCGTGTATCCTTTATGGAATACAGAGGAACGAGCACTTCAACAAGGCGAACTATTTCCCAACTGCCAGTCGAAGTGATGGAAGACGCTGGTTGCTTCGGGTTTTATACATTGCGTGGAATTGCCGTTTGATTGCAGATGGGTTTTTAAGTTATGAATATCAATGGGAGTTTGTTTGTTCTTCAGTCCAGAATGGGGCGAGCGGTTGTAGGCACTGACCATGTTTTGCAGCTGATCAATATATCTTGAAGAATTTTGAGACGTGATGAACTTGTAGATGCGTGCTTTAAGTGTACGAATGGCCCGCTCTGCCAAGGCTGCTTTGATCTCACTTGAGTACACACTGTATAGCTTAATGCCCCGGGAACATAAATAGTTTCTTACTTTTCGATTCAAGAATTCTGTGCCCAAGTCGGTGTTTAATCTTCGTAAGCCTTCAGAATCTTTATTTTCCACCACTTGTTTAAAGGCCACGAGCATAGTATTTGCGTCTTTATTCCGACACGGGACAACTTGCATATACCTAGAAAACACGTCTATGCATACTAACAAGTAGCCTATGTTATTATTTTCCTTTCTTATATGTCTCACGTCTGCTAAATCGGCAGCCATGATTACTTTGGGTTTTGAGGCTATTATCTTTTGCCGGGGAATTTTTAGTCTGTAGCTTATGCAATGTATATGTTTTATTGCTTCTCAAAAGTTGAATACGTCATCACGTGTTATTGCCGGATTTATACTTTTGCTTTCTCTATAATTTCGCCTGAGAGCTTAAACCATAGGGTTCGTTATGTTGGGAGTATAGTGTGTAAGAGTTCCTTCTTCCTGGAGTTCACCATTGGAATACGCGTTCACCTGGGGGTTCTCCAACAATGTTTGAGCGAAACTGTAGGGACTCAGGAGTATTTATACCCAAATCAACAAGAAGATATCCATAAGGACGTGAATATACAGCATATTTATATATATCTACAAACTGGTTTGCCTTCTCTTTCCCGAATATTTGTCTGCCCAGAGTGTGAATTTGAGATAAATCGCGCTGTCTTAACAAGAGGAAATGAGAACAGTTCAGGCTAATATTCCTTGCATGCTTTCCACCCATATATAGATTTTGAGTGATAAATATGCATGAAATATTGTTGTGCCGTCCGCGAGTAAAAGCATCAAACACAATTTTGTTCCTTACAGCATCAATGAAAATATCGTCAAGTACATACAATGTCCCTCCGATCAAACGTATCCTCGTTGGCAATTGGATCAATTATTTCAGACGACACTATAACTTTAGGTCCTATTTCTTTATTTCTTTGAAGAGGATGAGACGTTAAGCCACATATGACAATTTTTTTGAACTTTTCATGATACTTCAGAATAAGCTGCTGTACAAGTTCCGATTTTCCAGAGTTGCTATATCCTGCAACTATTATGCGCGCAGGATATTGGAAAATATCGAGAAGGTTCTCTGAATATGTCTCAGTCATAGCGGAAACTCTATTAATGATGGTAATTATTAAAGTATGATGCTTATATAGCACAGAATATGTGTGTGTGTGTGTTTGTGTGTGTGTGTGTATACAACAAGAACAACAACAACAACAACAACAATAGCAATTACCCTCACTTTGTGCATGCCCCCCCCTGCCGTCACCCCCCCGCGGACGGCCCTCTCACCGACTTACCCCCACTCCGTCACCCCCTGCTGACCACCCTTTCTTCCGTCACCTCCCCTCATGACCGACCTACTGCTCCGTCACCCCCGCTTCCGTACGCTAGCCCGAGGAAGGCATGTGAAATAGTGAAAACAATTTTTTTTTGGGGGTGAAAATAAAATAGATGTGGGTAGGGGGGCTAGATACCCCTCTTCCGTAACCCCACAAATTACCCCCACTCCCTGTAACCCCTGCTCAACCCCACTTCCAGTCCCCAAATTACCCCACTCCTGTAACCCCCTGTCACCCCCCAACCCCACTTCCAGTCCCCCCCGCTGAGGCAACCCCCACTTCCGTACATTTGTTACTACTGTGGTGGTAGTAGTAGTAGTAGTAGTGGTAGTAGTAGTGGTAGTAGTGGTGGTAGTAGTAGTAGTAGAAGTAGAAGGGGAAGTAATAGTAGTAGTAGTAGTAGTAGTAGTAGTAGTAGTAGTAGTAGTGGTAGTAGTGGTAGTAGTAGTAGTAGTAGTGGTGGTAGTAGAAGTAGAAAGAAAAAGAAGAAAGAGAAAGAAAGAAAGAAAGAAAGAAAGAAAGAAAACAAATAAACAAATAAACAAACAAACTTAAGAAGAGGAGTGACAAACATAAAAAGAGAGAGAGAGAGAGAGAGAGAGAGAGAGAGAGAGAGAGAGAGAGAGAGAGAGAGAGAGAGAGAGAGAGAGAGAGACACAGCGACTCATTTAAACCTTCCAAAACACCCCAACATGACCCCAATACACAACTCCTGATCTCCGCAGTGTCCCCTACCTGACCTCAGATGACCCAAGACCCTGTGATCTCAAATAACCCTTGACCTGACTCACCAAAAGCTTAGTAAGTCACCGGAAAAAACAGCGACATAACCTTCCCCGCCCACACTGAAGCAGGTGGTCGGGCGGGAATCACGTCACCTGTGGACAGTCTCACCTTGAGGGAGGTTTGGCGGGATTTATATTAATTTTCTATTTTCTCGGCGTTATCGCTTTTATGTTATTTATTGCTTTGTTCTTTTGTTATTATTTCTACGTGACTTTAGTTTTTAAAGGTGTATTTATTTGTTTATCGTTTTCAAGAGGGAATGCGTACATTAGCCTATTGTAGTATGTTCTCCAATGGACTGTATTGGCTATACAGGCAGCGTCACACGTGGCCACTCCGTGAACTGTCAAAGCAGCACTTTCCACATAACTTAAGTTATGTAATAGAGTGCGTCTGAGGCTGCCTCCAGGATATAAGGCCTTGGTGCCGCCACAAGGGGTGGGCAGGTACCGGTACCAGTACCGGTACTAACGGTACCAGCTAAACGGTGCGGTACCGGTACCAGATTGCTCGGATTTATTTATTGGATTTTTGATAATTCCTTATGTCCGTTTTTTTTTTTAAGTTGCTAATAAATATTGTTATTGTTATTAGACAATGATCGAGTACATCCATAATAACTATACATGCTATTTTTTTTATCGAAAAAATAAATATTCACTTCATTCAGAGAGAGAGAGAGAGAGAGAGAGAGAGAGAGAGAGAGAGAGAGAGAGAGAGAGAGAGAGAGAGAGATCACCACTCAGTGTGTGGATATCTCGGTGATATGGGTACTCGATCTTAGTTTAATAACAATAACAATATTTATTAGCAACCTAAAAAAGAAAAAGAATCGGACATCAAGAATTATCCAATGAATCCAAAAAATAAATAAAATAATAAAATAATGGAAACAGGAGCTATGATGGAAACGAAAAGCAGGACAAAATGGTGGGAACTTGGGAGGTCAGCGAGGCAGTGACTCAGCAGTACCGAGCACAACATTCAAGGCTTATCGTCTCCACAGGGCCCATACCGCATGGCGACTGGCGAGGCCGCGCTCCGCCGAGCGTCACTAAGATCCAAACGGTACCGGTACTAGCGGCAATGCTCAGTGCCGAGTGATCATGAGGCTTCGCGGCACCAGGTACTGGTATCGGGTGCCGGCTGAATAGATTCATCTCAGCACCAGGTACCGGTACCGGGTGCCGAGAAGAATCGATTCAGCCGGCACCCGGTACCGGTACCAAGTCCCGAGAAGAATCTATTCAGCCGGCACCCGGTACCGGTACCTGGTGCCGCGAAGCCTCATGATCACTCGGTACTGAGCATTGCCGCTAGTACCGGTACCGTTTGGATCTTAGTGACGCTCGGCGGAGCCGAGCGTGGGGGTGGTGCCGGGGGGGCGAAGGGGCGGATTCTTCCAGATGGCGGTGAGATCAAGTGCGATGTTAATCCTCGGGTAGGATGCTGGGTTCAGGTGACAGGTCCCAGAGGGATGTAGGTGGGCAGTATCTGGGAGGTCACTCAGGGATACCCAGGCTTAGTAAGGAAGTGCTAAGCCCTGGCCGGCGAGACACAGGTGGTGGTTGCTGGCCGGTTTATCAGAACAAGTACACAGGGTTGATGAAGTTGCCGTACATCTTGCTCCAGACCTGAGTGACGAGGCTGCCTCACTGCCTGCCACCTGAACTGACCTTCCTCTGCTGCTGGGTGATTTCGTCCTCCGGAGCCTGAACGTGTCCTCGGTGTTGTGTTGGCGACACAGCTCTCACTACCCTTCCAGCACCACTAACCACTGCACTCACTGTATGTCTGTATAGTGTCACAACATTTCACGAGTGTTCTTTGTAATAATGAGTACTTTGAAAACAATGGGAAGGGGCGGGGGAATGGGGAGCGAAGGAGAAGAAAAAGAAAAAGAAAAAGAAAAAGGGTCAACAAACTGACCCCGTGGCTGCTATGGGGAGCGCCAAGTGACACGTCTTGACCCCGTGAGGGTCAAGAGAGGTGTGTGTGTGTGTGTGTGTGTGTGTGTGTGTGTGTGTGTGTGTGTGTGTGTGTGTGTGTGTGTGTGTGTGTGTGTTAGAGTGTCTGTTTGTGAGAGTGTGTGTGTGTGTGTGTGTGTATGCATGTGTGTGTGTGTATAGGAAGGAGGTGTCGGACGGAAACATTATCTTTCATTTCTCTTTCTGTATGTGAGAGAGAGAGAGAGAGAGAGAGAGAGAAGCAGGAGAGGAAGATTATTTTATAAATAATGATAGAAAAAAAGGGAAGAAGGGAGGGAGGGATGGAAGAAAAGGAAGGAAGGAAGGAAGAATAATAGAAAGAATAGAAAAAGGGAGGAAGTGAATATAATAGATAGCAAAAGTAGATAGTTGATAGCAAAAGTAATTAGCAAAGAATATTTAGATAAAGTAAAGGATATGTATGGACGGAATGAGATGAAAGGAAGGGAGAAAGAAACGTCCGAGGGAATAAGGAAGAGAAAGATAATGGCATGACAGAGGGAATGAATGCTGACCCTGGCTTAGATGTCAGGGTGGGATGCTGACCCCGGCTTTGATGTCAGGGTAGGATGCTGACCCTGGCTTTGATGTCAGGGTGGGATGCTGACCCTGGCTTTGATGTCAGGGTAGGATGCTGACCCTGGCTTTGATGTCAGGGTGGGATGCTGACCCTGGCTTAGATGTCAGGGTAGGATGCTGACCCTGGCTTTGATGTCAGGGTAGGATGCTGACCCTGGCTTTGATGTCAGGGTAGGATGCTGACCCTGGCTTTGATGTCAGGGTGGGATGCTGACCCCGGCTTTGATGTCAGGGTAGGATGCTGACCCTGGCTTTGATGTCAGGGTGGGATGCTGACCCTGGCTTTGATGTCAGGGTAGGATGCTGACCCTGGCTTTGATGTCAGGGTGGGATGCTGACCCTGGCTTTGATGTCAGGGTAGGATGCTGACCCTGGCTTTGATGTCAGGGTGGGATGCTGACCCTGGCTTTGATGTCAGGGTAGGATGCTGACCCTGGCTTTGATGTCAGGGTGGGATGCTGACCCCGGCTTAGATGTCAGGGTGGGATGCTGACCCCGGCTTAGATGTCAGGGTGGGATGCTGACCCCAGCTTAGATGTCAGGGTGGGATGCTGACCCCGGCTTAGATGTCAGGGTGGGATGCTGACCCCGGCTTAGATGTCAGGGTGGGATGCTGACCCCGACTTAGATGTCAGGGTGGGATGCTGACCCCAGCTTAGATGTCAGGGTGGGATGCTGACCCTGGCTTAGATGTCAGGGTGGGATGCTGACCCTGGCTTAGATGTCAGGGTGGGATGCTGACCCCAGCTTAGATGTCAGGGTGGGATGCTGACCCCGGCTTAGATGTCAGGGTGGGATGCTGACCCTGGCTTAGATGTCAGGGTGGGATGCTGACCCTGGCTTAGATATCATGGTGGGATAATGACCCTGGCTTAGATGTCAGGGTGTGATGCTGACCCTGGCTTAGATGTCAGGGTGGGCTGCTGAGCCCGGGGTAGATGTCAGGGTGGGATGCTGACCCTGGCTTAGATGTCATGGTGGGATAATAACCCTGGCTTAGATGCCAGGGTGTGATGCTGACCCTGGCTTAGATGTCAGGGTGGGATGCTGACCCCGGCTTAGATGTCAGGGTGGGATGCTGACCCCGGCTTAGATGTCAGGGTGGGATGCTGACCCTGGCTTAGATGTAAGGGGGGGATGCTGACCCTGGCTTAGATGTAAGGGGGGGATGCTGACCCCGGCGTAGATGTCAGGGTGGGATGCTGACCCTGGCTTAGCTGTCATGGTGGGATAATGACCCTGGCTAAGATGTCAGGGTGGGATGCTGACCATGGCTTAGATGTCAGGGTGGGATGCTGACCCTGGCTTAGATGTCAGGGAGGGATGCTGACCATGGTTTAGATGTCAGCGTGGGATGTTGACCCTGGCTTAGATGTCAGGGAGGGATGCTGAGCCATGCATAGTTGTCAGTGTGGGATGCTGAACCTGGCTTAGTTCTCAGGGTCGGATGCTGACCCTGGCTTAGGTGGCATGATGGGGTGCTGATCGTGGCATAGATATCAGGGAGGGATGGAGACCCTGGCTTAGTTGTCAAGGAGGGATGCTGACCCTGGCTTAAATGTCAGGGTGGGATTCTCACCCTGGCGTGGATGTCAGGGAGGGATGGTGACCCTGGCTTAGTTGTGAGGGCGGGATGCTGAACCTGGCTTAGTTGTCAGGGTGGTATGCTGACCCTGGCTTATTTGTCAGGGTGGTATGCTGACCCTGACTTAGTTGTCAAGGTGGTATGCTGACCCTGGCTTAGATGTCAGGGTGTGGTGATGATTCTGGCTTAGTTGTCAAGGTGGGATGCTGATCCTGGCTTATATTTCAGGGTGGGATGCTGACCCTGGCCTAGTTGTCAGGGTGGTATGCTGAACCTGGCTTAGATGTCAGGGTGGGATACTGATCCTGGCTTAGTTGTCAAGGTGGGATGCTGACCCTAGCTTAGATGTCAGGGGGCAGGGTGGGATTCCGACCCTGGCTTAGATGTCAGGGTGGTATGCTGACTCTAGCTTAGATGTCAGGGTGTTATACTGACCTTGGATTAGTTGTCAGGGTGGTATGCTGACCCTGGCTTAGATGTCAGGGTGGGATGCTGACCCTGGCTGAGTTGTCAGAGTGGGATGCTGACCCTAGCTTAGATGTCAGGGTGGGATGCTGACCCTGACTTAGATGTCAGGGTGAGATGCTGAGCCTGGCTTAGATGTCAGGGTGGGATGCTGACCCTGGCCTAGTTGTCAGGGTGGTATGCTGACCCTGGCTTAGATGTCAGGATGGGATGCTGACCCTGGCTTAAATGTCAGAGTGGGATGCTGACCTTGGCTTAGATGTCAGGTTGGGATGCTGACCCTGGCTTATATGTCAGGGTGGGATACTGACCCTAGCTTAAATGTCAGGGTTGGATGCTGACCTTGGCTTAGCTGTCAGGGTGGGATGCTGACCCTGGCTTAGATGTCAGGGTGGGATGCTGACTCTAGCTTAGATGTCAGGGTGGGATGCTGACCCTGGCTTAGTGATCAGGGTGGGATGCTAACCCTGGCTTATATGTCAGGGTGGGATGCTGACCCTGGCTGAGATGTCAGGGTGGGGATGCTGACCCTGACTTAAATATCAGGGTGGGATGCTGACCCAGGCTTAGATGTCAGGGTGGGATGCTGACCCTGGCTTAGTTGACTGGGTGGGATGCTGACCCTGACTTAGATGCCAGGGTGGGATGCTAACCCTTGCTTAGATGTTAGGGTGGAATGCTTACCCTGGCTTAGATGTCAGGTTGGGATGCTGACCCTGGCTTACTGAAGATGTCAGGGTGGGATGCTGACACTGGGTTAGTTGTCAAGGTGGGATGGTGACCCTGGCTTATATGTCAGGGTGGGATGTTGACCCTGACTTAGATGTTAGGGTTGGGTGCTGACCCTGGCTTAGTTGTCCGGGTGGGATGCTGACCCTGGTTCAGTTGTCAGGGTGGGATGCTGACCCTGGTTTAGTTGCCAGGGTGGGATGCTGATCTCGGCTTAGTTGCCCGGGTGGGATGGTGACCTTGGCTTAGTTGTCAGGGTGATATGCTGACTCTGGCTTATTTGTAAGGGTAGGATGCTGACCCTGATTTAGCCGTCAGGGTGGGATGCTGACCCTGGCTTAGTGTTTGGGTGGAATGCTGAACCTGGCTTAGCTGTCAGGGTGGGATGCTGACCCTGGCTTAACTGTCAGGGTGGGATACTGACCCTGGCTTAACTGTTCGGGTGGGATGCTGACCCTGGCTTAGTGTCAGGGTGGGATGCTGACCCTTGCTTAGTGTCAAGGTGGGATCCTGACCCTAGCTTAGTGTCAGAGTGGGATGCTGACGCTGGCTTAAAATCAGGGTGGGATGCTGACCCTGGCTTAGTGTCAGAGTGAGATGCTGACCCTGGCTTAGTGTCAGAGTGGGATGCTGACCCTGGCTTAGTGTCAGGGCGGGATGCTGACCCGTCTTAATGTCAGGGTGGGATGCTGACGCTGGCTTAGTGTCAGGGTGGGATGCTGATCCTGGCTTAGTGTCAAGGTGGGATGCTGATCCTGGCTTAGTGTCAGAGTGGGATGCTGACCCTGGCTTAGTGTCAAGGTGGGATGCTGATCCTGGCTTAGTGTCAGAGTGGGATGCTGACCCTGGCTTAGTGTCTGGGTGGGATACTGACCCTGGCTTAGTGTCTGGGTGGGATACTGATCCTGGCTTAGTGTCTGGGTGGGATGCTGACCCTGGCTTAGTGTCTGGGTGGGATGCTGACCCTGGCATATTGTCAGGTTGGGATGCTGACCCTGGCTTAGTGTCTGGGTGGGATGCTGACCCTGGCTTAGTGTCTGGGTGGGATGCTGATCCTGGCTTAGTGTCAGAGTGGGATGCTGACCCTGGCTTAGTGTCTGGGTGGGATACTGACCCTGGCTTAGTGTCTGGGTGGGATACTGACCCTGGCTTAGTGTCTGGGTAGGATGCTGACCCTGGCTTAGTGTCTGGGTGGGATACTGACCCTGGCTTAGTGTCTGGGTGGGATACTGACCCTGGCTTAGTGTCTGGGTGGGATACTAAACCTGGCTTAGTGTCTGGGTGAGATGCTGACCCTGGCATATTGTCAGGTTGGGATGCTGACCTTGGCTTAGAGTCTGGGTGGGATGCTGACCCTGGCTTAGTTGTCAGGGTGGGATGCTGACCCTGGCTTAGTGTCTGGGTGGGATGCTGACGCGGGCTTAGTGTCAGATTGGAATGATGACCTTGGCTTAGTTGTTCATTTCCGATGCAATCCCTGGCTTAGTGTCAGGGTGGAAGGAAATTAAAAAGAAATACAGAGAAAGAAGTAGTAGCAACGACGGCTGAATAAGAATCAGTGACATAAAAAGAAAAAGCGGACGAAGGAGTGGAAATTATAGCAGTGGATGAAAGCAGCGGAAGAAAGAGAGAAACCAGCAACGAAATAAAAAAAAATAAAAAAAAGGAGAAAGAAGGAATGTAGCGGCAGATGAAATATAACAAGGTGAAAGGAAAGAAAATATAACGGCAGAAGAAGAAGCGAGTGGTCGAGGATGATGAAGCTGTGGTGGGAGAAGAAAGAGGAACGGAAGATTTAACGACATAAGAGAAAGAAGCATCGGTGGCGGAAGAAGAAGACGAAGAAGAAGAAGAAGAGGAAAAAGAAACAGAAGAAGAAGAAGAAGAAGAAGAAGAAAAAGAAGAAGAAGAAGAAGAAGAAGAAGAAGAAGAGGTAGAAGAAGAAGGAGAAGAAGATGAAGAAGTAGAAGAAGAAGAAGAAGAAGAATAAGAAGAAGAAGAAGAAGAATGACAGGCAGACAGAAAAGTGCATTGAAGGATTGCAGAGTGACAGAAAAGTGTATTGAAGTATTGAAGAGTGACAGGAGAGTGTATTGAAGGATTGCTGAGTGACAGGAAAATGTATTGAAGGATTGCAGAGTGATAGGGAAGTATATTGAAGGATTGCAGAGTGACAGTTAAGTGTAATGAAGGATTGCAGAGTGACAAGAAAGTGTATTGAAGGAATGCAATGTGACAAAAAAAAGTGTACTGAAGGATTGCAAAGTGACAGGAAAGTGTATTGGAAGATTGCAGAGTGACTGGAAAGTGTATTGAGGGATTGCAGAGTGACAGGAAGGTGTATTGAAGGATTGCAGAGTGACGGGAAAGTGTATTGAAGGATTGCAAAATGACAGGAAAGTGTATTGAAGGATTGCAGAGTGACAGGAAAGTGTATTGAAGGATTGCAGAGTGACAGGAAAGTGTACTGAAGGATTGCAGAGTGACAGGAAAGTGTACTGAAAGAATGCAGAGTGAAAGGAAAAGGTATTCAAGGATTGCAGAGTGACAGGAAAGTGTATTGAAGGATTGCAGAGTGACAGTAAAGTGTATTGAAGGATTGCAAAGTGACAGGAAAATGTATTGCAGGAATGCAGAGTGACAAGGAGGTATATTGAAGGATTGTAGAGTGAGAGGAAAGAGTATTGAAGGATTGCAGAGTGACACGAAAGTGTATTGAAGGATTGCAGAGTGACAGGAAAGTTTATTGAAGGAATGAGAATGACAGGAAAGTGTACTGAAGGATTCCAGAGTGACAGGAAAGTGTATTGAAGGATTGCAGAGTGACAGGAAAGTATATTGAAGGATTGCAAAGTGACATGAAAATGTATTGCAGGATAGGAGAGTGACAAGAGAGAGTATTGAATGATTGCAGAGTGACAGGAAAGTGTTTTGAAGAATTGCAAAGTGAGAGGAAAGTATACTGAAGGGCTGCAGCGAGAGAGGAAAGTATATTGAAGGATTGCAGAGTGACAGGATAGTGTATTGAAGGATTGCATAGTGACAGGAGAGCGTACTGAAGGATTGAAGAGTGACAGGAAAGTGTATTGAGGAATTGCAGAGTGACAGGACAGTGTATAGAATTATTGCAGATTGAGAGAAAAGTGTATTGAAGGATTGCAGAGTGACAGGAAAGTGTATTGAAGGATTGCAGAGTGGCAGGAAAGTGTATTGAAGGATTCCAGAGTGACAGGAGAGTGTATTGAAGGATTCCAGAGTGACAGGAGAGTGTATTGAAGGATTGCATAGTGACAGGACAATGTACTAAATGATTGCAGAGTTAAAGGAAAGTGTATTGAAGGATTGCAGAGTGACAGGACAGTGTTTAGAATTATTTCAGATTGACAGAAAAATGTATTGAAGGATTGCAAAGGGGCAGGCAGGTGAATTGAAGGATTGTAGAGTGACAGGAAAGTGTATTGAAGAATTGCAGAGTGACAGGACAGTGTATAGAATTATTGCAGATTGACAGAAAAGTGTATTGAAGAATTGCAGAGTGGCAGGAAAGTGTATTGAAGGATTCCAGAGTGACAGGAGAGTGTACTGAAGGACTGCATAGTGACAGGACAATGTTCTAAAGGATTGCAGAGTTAAAGGAAAGTGTTTTGAAGGATTGCAGAGTGTCAGGAAAGCGTATTGAAGGATTGCAAATTTACAGGAAAGTGTACTGAAAGATTGAAGAGTGACAGGAAAGTGCATTGCAGGATTGCAGTGACAGGAAAGTGTATTGAAGGATTGCAGAGTGACAGAAAAGTGTATTGAAGGATTGCAGAGTGACAGGAAAGAGTATTGATGGATTGCAGAGTGATAGGAAAGTGTATTGAAGGATTGCAGAGTGACAGGCAAGTGTATTGAAGGATTGAAGATTGACAGGAAAATGTACTGATGAATTGCAGAATGACAGGAAAGTGTATTGAAGGATTGGAGAGTGACAGGAAAGTGTACTGAAGGATTGCAAAGTTCACAGGAAAGTGTACTGAAGGATTGCAGAGTGATAGGAAAGTGTACTGAAGAAATGCAGAGTGAAAGGAAAGGGTATTCAAGGACTATAGAGTGACAGGAACGTGTATTGAAGGATTGCAGAGTGAGAGTAAAGTGTATTGAAGGTTTTCAAAGTGACAAGAAAGTGTATTGCAGGATTGTAGAGTGTCAAGAAGGTATATTGAAGCATTGTAGAGTGACAGGAAAATGTATTTAAGGACTGCAGATTGACAGGAAAGTGTACTGAAGGATTGAAGAGTGACAGGAAAGTGATTTGAAGTATTGCAGTGCCAGGAAAGTGTATTGAAGGATTGCAGAAAGACAGGAAAGCGTATTGAAGGATTGCAGAGTGACAGGAAAGTGTATTGAATGATTGCAGAGTGACAGGAAAGTGTATTGAAAGATAGCAAAGTGATATGGAAATGTATTGAAGGATAGGAGAGTGACAAAAGAGAGAATTGAAGGATTGCAGAGTGACGGGAAAGTGTATTTAAGGATTGCAGAGTGACAGGATAGTTTATTGACGGATAGAATAGTGACAGGAAGGTGTACTGAAGAATTGAAGAGTGACAGGAAAGTATAATGAAGGATTGCAAAGTAACAGGAAAGTGTTTTGAAGGATTGAACCGTGACAGGCAGGTGAATTGAAGGATTGTAGAATGACAGAAAAGTGTATTGAAGAATTGCAGAGTGACAGAACAGTGTATAGAATTATTGCAGATTGTCAGAAAAGTGTATTGAAGGATTGCAAATTGACAGGAAACTGTACTGAAGGATTGCAGAGTGACAGTAAAGTGTATTGAAGGATTCCAGAGTGACAGGATAGTGTATTGAAGGATTGCAGAGTGACAGTAAAGTGTACTAAATAATTGCAGATTGAAAGGAAAGTGTATTGAAGTATTGTAGAGTGACAGTAAAGTGTATTGAAGGATTGCAGAGTGATAGTAAAGTGAATTGAAGGATTGCAAAGTGACAGAAAAGTGTATTGAAGAATTGCAGAGTAACAAGAAGGTATATGGAAGGATTGTAGAGTAACAGGAAAGTGTACTGAAGAACTGCAGATTGGCAGGAAAGTGTATTGAAGGATTGAAGAGTGATAGGAAAGTGCATTGAAGGATTGCAGTGACAGGAAAGTGTATTGAAGGATTGCAGAGTGACAGGAAAGCGTATTGAAGGATTGAAGAGTGACAAGAAAGTGCATTGAAGGATTGCAGTGACAGGAAAGTGTATTGAAGGATTGCAGAGTGACAGGAAAGCGTATTGAAGGACTGCTGAGTGACAGGAAAGTGCAATGAAGGATTGCAGAGTGACAGGAAAGTGTATTGAAGGATTGCAGAGTGACAGAAAAGTGTACTGAAGGAATGTAAAGTGAAAGGAAAGGGTATTCAAGGATTGCAGAGTGACAGGAAAGTGTATTGAAGGATTGCAGAGTGAGAAAAGTGTATTGAAGGATTTCAAAGTGACAAAAAAGTGTATTGCAGGATTGCAGAGTATCAAGAAAGTATATTGAAGCATTGTAGAGTGACAGGAAAGTGTATTGAAGGATTGCAGATTGACCGGAAAGTGTACTGGAGGATAGAAAGTGACAGGAAAGTGATTTGAAATATTGCAGTGCCAGGAAAGTGGACTGAAGGATTGCAGAAAGAGAGGAAAGTGTACTGAAGGGTTGCAGAGTGACAGGGAAGTGTAATGAAGGATTGCAGAGCGACAGGAAAGTGTTTTGAAAATTGAACCGTGACAGGCAGGTGAATTGAAGGATTGTAGAGTGACAGGAAAGTGAATGAAAGGATTGCAGAGTGACAGGAAAGTGTACTGAACGATTGCAGAGTGACAGGAAAGTCAATAGAAGGATTGCAGAATGACAGGAAACTATATTGAAGGATTGCAGAGTGACAGGAAATAGTACAGAAGGCTTGCAAAGTGACAGGAAAATTTGTTGAAGGATTATAGAGTGACAGCAAGGTGTAATGAAAGAAAGGATTGCAGAGTGATAGGAAAGTGCAATGAAGAATTGCAGAGTGACGGGAAAGTGTACTGAAGGATTGCAGAGTGACAGGGAAGTGTTTTAAAGGATTGCAGAGTGACAGGAAAGTATATAGAAGTTTTGCAGAGTAACAGGAAAGTGTATTAAAGGATTGCAGAGTGACAGGAAATAATTGAAGGATTGCAGAGTGAAAGGAATGAGTATTGATGGATTGATGAGTGACAGGAAAGTGTATTGAAGGATTGCAGAGTGACATGAAAGTGTAATGAAGGATTGCAGTGACAGGAAAGTGTATTGAAGGATTGCAGTGACAGGAAAGTGTATTGAAAGGTTGCAGCATTTTTTTTTTTTTTTTTTACGTCGCGGCCTATAGCGCCGGTAGGCTTTTTCCCGGTGGGGCCTGATGGTCGGCCCAAGGCTTCTTCCTGGTGGGTCCTGATGGTCGGCCCAGCCCGTTCAGGCGCAGGCGAGTGTTTATAGTAGCGCCATCTTGAATTGGCTCATGCTGCCCTCCCGGAGCTCATCTTTAATCCTAGAATCTAGAGTCCGGGTTGATAGGTGGTCTTCTGGACAGCATGTGGGTAGTTTTAAGCCACTCGGCGGCGGCTGAAAAATCCCAGCTTGGTATTACATGAAAGTGTATTGAATGATTGCAAAGTGGCAGGAAAGTGTATTGAAGGATTGCAGAGTGACAGGAATATGTATTGAAGGATTGCAGAGTGATATGAAAGTGTATTGAAGGATTGCAGAGTGACAGGAAAGTGTATTGATGGATTGCAGAGTGACAGAAAAGTATATTGAAGGATTGCAGAGTGATAGGAAATTGTATTGTAGGATTGCAGAGTGACAGGAAAGTATATTGAAGGATTGCAAAGTGACAGGAAAGTGTATTGAATGATTGGAAAGTGACAGGAAAGTGTATTGAAGTATTCCAGAGTGACAGGAGAGTGTATTGAAGGATTGCAGAGTGACAGGAAAGTGTACTAAAGCATTGCAGAGGGAAAGGATAGTGTATTGAAGGAATGCATAGTGACAGGAGAGTGTACTGAAGGATTGAAGAGTGACAGGAAAGTATAATGAAGGGTTGCAGAGTAACAGGAAAGTGTTTTGAAGGACTGAACCGTGACAGGCAGGTGAATTGAAGGATTGCAAAGTGACAGGAAAGTGTATTGAAGGACTCCAGAGTGACAGGATAATGTATTGAAGGATTGCAGAGTGACAGGAAAGTGTACTAAGAGATTGCAGAGTGAAAGGAAAGTGTATTGAAGGATTGCAGAGTGACAGGAAAGTATATTGAAGGATTGCAGAGTGACAGTAAAGTGAAGTGAAGGATTGCAAAGTGACAGGAAAGTGTATTGAAGGATTGCAGAGTAACAAGAAGGTATATTGAAGGATTGTAGAGTAACAGGAAAGTGTATTGAAGGATTGCAGATTGACAGGAAAGTGTATTGAAGGATTGGAGAGTGACAGGAAATTGCATTGAAGGATTGCAGTGACAGGAAAGTGTACTGAAGGATTGCAAAGTGACAGGAAAGTGTATTGAAGGATTGCAGATTGACAGGAAGGTGTATTGATGGATTGCAGAGTGATAGGAAAGTGAATTGAAGGATTGCAGAGTGACAGGCAAGTGTATTAAAGGATTGAAGATTGACAAGAAAGTGTACTGAAGGATTGCTGAGTGAGAGGAAAGTGATTTGCAGTATTGCAGTGCCAGGAAAGTGTATTGAAGGATTGCAGAAAGACAGGAAAATGTATTGAAGGATTGCAGAAAGGCAGGAAAATGTATTGAAGGATTGCAGAGTGACAGGAAAGTGTACTGAAGGATTGAAGAGTGACAGGAAAGTGCATTGCAGGATTGCAGTGACAGGAAAGTGTATTGAAGGATTGCAGAGTGACAGGAAATTGTATTGAAGGATTGCAAAGTGACAGGAAAGTGTATTGAAGGATTTCAAAGTGACAAGAAAGTGTATTGCAGGATTACAGAGTGTCAAGAAGGTATATTGGAGCATTGTAGAGTGGCAGGAATGTGTAATGAAGGATTGCAGAGTGACAGAAAAATATATTAAAGGATTGCAGAGTGATAGGAAATTGTATTGTAGGATTGCAGAGTGACAGGAAAGTGTACTGAAGAATTGAAAAGTGACTGAAAAGTGTACTGATGAATTGCAAAGTGACAGGAAAGTGCATTGAAGGATTGCAGAGTTACAGGAAAGTGTATTGAAGGATTTCAGAGTAACATGAAAGTATTGAAGGATTGCAGAGTGACAGGGAAGTCTATTGAAGGATTGCAGAATGACAGGAAAGTGTATTGAAGGATTGCAGAATGACAATAATGTGTATTGAAGGATTGCAGAGTGACAGGAAAGTGTATTTAAGGATTGCAGAGTGACAGAAAAATGTATTGAAGGATTGCAGAGTGACAGGAAAGTGTATTGAAATATTGCAGAGTGACAGGAAAATGTATTGAAGGATTGCAGAGTGACAGGAAAGTGTATTGAATGATTGGAGAGTGATAGGAGTGTGTATTAAGGGATTGCAAAGTGACAGGACAGTGTATTGAAGGATTGCAGAGTGACAGGAAAGTGTATTGAAGGATTATAGAGTGACAGGAAAGTGTATTGAAGGATTGCAGAGTGACAGGAAAGTGTATTGAAGGATTGAAGAGTGACAGGAAAGTGTATTGAAGGATTGCAGAGTGACAGGAAAGTGTATTGAAGGATTGAAGAGTGACAGGAAAGTGTATTGAAGGATTGCAGAGTGACAGGAAAGTGTATTGAATCATTGCATAGCGACAGGAGTGTGTATTGAAGGATTGTAGAGTGACAGGAAAGTGTATTGAAGGATTGCAGAGTGACATGAAAGTGTATTGAAGGATTGAAGAGTGACAGGAAAGTGTATTGAAGGATTGCAGATTGACAAGAAAGTTTATTCAAGGATTTCAGAGTGGCAGGAATGTGTATTGAATCATTGCATAGTGACAGGAGTGTGTATTGAAGGATTGTTGAGTGACAGGAAACTGTAGTGAAGGATTGCCGAGTGACAGGAAGGTGTATTGAAGGATTGGAGAGTGACAGCAAAGTGTATTGAAGGATTGCTGAGGCAGGAAAGTGTACTGAAGGATTGCATAGTGACAGGAAAGTGCATTGAAAGATTGTAGAGTGACAGGAAAGTGTATTGAAGGATTGCAGTGACAGGAAAGTGTATTGGAGGATTGCAGTGACAGGAAAGTGTATTGAATAGTTGCAGCATTACAGGAAAGTGTATTGAATGATTGCAAAGTGACAGAAAAGTGTATTGAAGGATTGCAGTGACAGGAAAGTGTATTGAATGGTTGCAGCATTACAGGAAAGTGTATTGAATGATTGCAAAGTGACAGGAAAGTGTATTGAAGGATTGCAGAGTGACAGGAAGGTGTATTGAAGGATTGCAGAGTGACCGGAAAGTGTATTGAAGGATTGCAGAGTGACAGGAAAATGTATTGAAGGATTGCAGAGTGACAGAAAAGTATCTTGAAGGATTGCAGAGTGATAGGAAATTGTATTGTAGGATTGCAGAGTGACAGGAAAGTGTATTGAAGGATTGCAAATTGACAGGCAAGTGTATTGAATTATTGCAAAGTGACAGGAAAGGGTATTGAAGTATTCCAGAGTGACAGGAGAGTGTATTGAAGGATTGCAGAGTGACAGGAAAGTGTACTAAGGCATTGCAGAGGGAAAGGATAGTGTATTGAAGGATTGCATATTGACAGGAGAGTGTACTGAAGGATTGAAGAGTGACAGGAAAGTATAATGAAGGGTTGCAGAGTAACAGGAAAGTGTTTTGAAGGTCTGAACCGTGACAGGCAGGTGAATTGAAGGATTGCAAAGTGACAGGAAAGTGTATTGAAAGATTCCAGAGTGGCAGGAGAGTGTATTGAAGGATTGCAGAGTGACAGGATAGTGTACTAAGGGATTGCAGAGTGAAAGGAAAGTGTATTGAAGGATTGCAGAGTGACAGGAAAGTATATTGAAGGATTACAGAGTGACAGTAAAGTGAATTGAAGGAATGCAAAGTGACAGGAAAGTGTATTGAAGGATTGCAGAGTAACAAGAAGGTATAATGAAGGATTGTAGAGTAACAGGAAAGTGTATTGAAGGATTGTAGATTGACAGGAAAGTGTATTGAAGGATTGGAGAGTGACAGGAAATTGCATTGAAGGATTTCAGTGACAGGAAAGTGTACTGAAGGATTGCAAAATGACACGGAAGTGTATTGAAGAATTGCAGAGTAACAGGAAAGTGTACTGATGGATTGCAGAGTGATAGGAAAGTGTATTGAAGGATTGCAGAGTGACAGGCAAGTGTATTGAAGGATTGCAGAGTGACAGGCAAGTGTATTAATGGATTGAAGATTGACAAGAAAGTGTACTGAAGGATTGCTGAGTGAGAGGAAAGTGATTTGAAGTATTGCAGTGCCAGGAAAGTGTATTGAAGGATTGCAGAAAGACAGGAAAATGTATTGAAGGATTGCAGAAAGACAGGAAAATGTATTGAAGGATTGCAGAGTGACAGGAAAGTGTACTGAAGGATTGAAGAGTCACAGGAAAGTGCATTGCAGGATTGCAGTGACAGGAAAGTGTATTGAAGGATTGCAGAGTGACAGGAAATTGTATTGAAGGATTGCAAAGTGACATGAAAGTGTATTGAAGGATTTCAAAGTGACAAGAAAGTGTATTGCAGGATTGCAGAGTATCAAGAAGGTATATTGGAGCATTGTAGAGTGACAGGAAAGTGTATTGAAAGATTGCAGAGTGACAGGAAAATATATTAAAGGATTGCAGAGTGATAGGAAATTGTATTGTAGGATTGCAGAGTGACAGGAAAGTGTATTGATTGATTGCCGAGTGACAGAGAAGTGTATTGAAGGGCTGCAGAGTGATTGAAAAGTGTATTGAAGAATTGAAAAGTGACTGAAAAGTGTACTGAAGAATTGCAAAGTGACAGGAAAATGCACTGAAGGATTGCAGAGTTACAGGAAAGTGTATTGAAGGATTTCAGAGTGACATGAAAGTATTGAAGGATTGCAGAGTGACAGGGAAGTCTATTGAAGTATTGCAGGATGAAAGGAAAGCGTATTGAAGGATTACAGAATGACAGGAAAGTGTATTTATTGATTGCAGAATGACAGGAAAGTCTATTGAATATTACAGAGGGACAGGAAAGTGTATTGAAGGATTGCCTAGTAACAGGAAAATGTTTAAAAGGATTGCAGAGTGACAGGAAACTATATTGAAGGATTGCAGAGTGACCTGAAAATGTATTGAAGGATTGCAGAGTGACAGGAAAGTGTATTGAAGGATTACAGAGTGACAGAAAGTGTATTGAAAGATTTTAGAGTAAAAGTAAAGTGTAATGAAGGATTGCAGAGTAACAGGAAAATGTTTTGAAGAATTGGAGAATGACAAGAAAGTGTATTGAATGATTGCAGAACGACAGGAGAGTGTGTTGAAGGGATGCAGAATGACAGTAAAGTGTATTGAAGGATTTAAGAGTGAAAGGAAAGTGTATTGAAGGATTACAGTCTGACTGGAAAATGTATTAAAGGATTGCAGGTTGACAGGAAAGTGTAGTGAATGATTGCACAGTGACAGGAAAGTGTATTAAAGGATTTCAGAGTGGCAGGAATGTGTATTGAATCATTGCATAGTAACAGGAGTGTGTATTGAAGGATTGTTGAGTGACAGGAAACTGTAGTGAAGGATTGCCGAGTGACAGGAAGGTGTATTGAAGGATTGGAGAGTGACAGCAAAGTGTATTGAAGGATTGCTGAGACAGGAAAGTGTACTGAAGGATTGCATAGTGACAGGAAAGTGCATTGAAGGATTGTAGAGTGACAGGAAAGTGTATTGAAGGATTGCAGAGTGACAGGAAAGTGAGAAGGATTGCAGAGTGACAGTAGAATGTATTGAAATATTGCAGAGTGACAGGAAAGTGTATTGAAGGATTGCAGAGTGACAGGAAAGTTTATTGAATGATTGCAGGGTGACAGGGAAGAGTTTGAGTGGCTGGCAGGGTGACAGGGAAGGTTTTGAATGTCTGGCAGGATGACAGGGAACGGTTTGAGTGGCGGGCAGGGTGACAGGGAAGAGTTTGAGTATATGGCAGGGTGACAGGGAAGAGTTTGAGTGGCTGGCAGGGTGACAGGGAAGGGTTTGAATGGCTGAAAGGGTGACAAGGAACGGTTTGAGTGGCTGGCAGGGTGACAATGAAGAGTTTGAGAGGCTGGCAGGGTGACAGGGAAGGGTTTGTGTGGCTGGCAGGGTGACAGTGAAGAGTTTGAGTGGCTGGCAGGGTGACAGTGAAGGGTTTGAGTTGCTGGCAGGGTGACAGGGATGAGTTTGAGTGGCTGGGAAGGTGACAGAGAAGGTTTTGAGTGGCTGGCAGAGTGACAGGGAAGGGTTTGAGTGGCTGGCAGAGTGACAGGGAAGAGTTTGAGTGGCTGGCAGGGTGACAGGGAAGAGTTGGAATGACTGGCAAGGTGACAGGGAGAGGTTTGAGTGGCTGGCAGGGTGACAGGGAAGGGTTTGAATGGCTGGCGGGTGACAGGGAAGGGTTTGAGTGGGTGGCAAGGTGACAGGGAAGAGTTTGAATGGCTGTCAGGGTGACAGGGAAGAGTTTGAGTGACTGGCACGGTGACAGGGAAGAGTATGAGTGGCTGGCAGGGTGACAGGGAAGTTTGTGTGGCTGGCAGGTTGACAGGGATAAGAACATAAGAACATAAGAACGCAGGAGTCTGCAAGAGGCCGGTAGGCCTGTACGAGGCAGCTCCTTTGACCCTAAGCTCCCGTGTATCTAACCCCACCTAATATCGCTGTCCATGAATTTATCTAGTCTATTTTTGAATGTGACAATTGTATTGGCACTCACCACATGACTGCTAAGCCTATTCCACTCATCCACCACCCTGTTAGTAAACCAATTTTTGCCTATGTCCCTGTTGAATCTGAATTTATCCAGTTTAAACCCGTTACTTCGTGTCCTACCCGGTTCTCTTACCAACAAAACCTTATGAATGTCTCCCTTACTAAAGCCCTTCATCCATTTATAAACCTCGATCATGTCTCCACGCACCCTTCGCCTTTCTAGAGAATGCAGGTTTAACTGTTTGAGTCTTTCCTCGTATGGCAAGTTTCTCAACCCCTGAATCTGTTGGTGGTAGCGAGTGTTCTAAGTGCTAATCGGTTCACGGATAGAGAAAGTCATATCCGCCAGGGTTACTTTATTGGACAAAACATACACAGCTCATCACGACAAGGACAACACATAGGATAGGTGTTTGTTTGTGTATGCGTTTGTGTGAATGTTGTTTGTGTAGGTAAACATTTAAGTGTTGGTGTATGTGTGGAACAATGTGTAACGGTGCACAACAAGAGAACGTGGACGGACAGTCAAAGGTAAACGAATACAAGGAAAGTTAACGAGGAAGACGTGACAAGACAGACTGGCAGACACAGTGACGATGGACATTACATGAAAACACTGAGAATCTTAAGTCTCTCTTTGTAGCACCCCATTTTCTTGTCACTGAGGGGAAGGAACACGGAATTTGAGCGGTGACTGCTACAGATTACTCCCCCCCAGTGACGAGGAAGGAGGAACGAAATCTTCCCTGGTGCTGGGGCGCTGTGGCAGACGGTGATGCGTTGCGATGAGTAGCGTTGTGTAGAGTTGTGTCGAGATGCGCGGTAAGTTGCGCTGAGTAGTTGCGTTGAGTAGTTCAGCTACGGTGAGTCGAGCTGGTGCGAGTAGTGCAGTGACAACAGCTACAGTAAGTCGAGCTGGAGTGAGTAGTGTAGTGACAACAGCTACGGTGAGTCGAGCTGGAGTGAGTAATGCGGTGACAACAGCTACGGTGAGTCGAGCTGAGATGAGTAGCGCAGGGAGGACAGCTACGGTAAGTCGAGCTGAAGTGTTGAGCAGCGATGAGTTGAGCAGCGAGGGGTTGAGCAGCGAGGAGTTGAGCCGCGTGAGGTGGGCTGCATGAAGTGGGCTGCGTAAGGTGGGCTGCGTGAGGTGGGCTGCGTGAGGTGGGCTGCGGTGAGTTGAGTGGTTGGCTGTTTAATAGATCCTGGAAGGCTTGAATCCGCACTCCCGAATCGCGAACCACATAGACGGGTCCTGAGCAGAAGAGTGGTGCTCTGAAGGACACCGCCGTAGTAGAGGAAGAGTTGCATGTCGTCGTCAGGTATGGTGAAGTCGAGCGGCGTGGAGATGGGCACTAGGCACTGGCGTAAACGCGCCGGGGGCCACGGCAGTCATAGAGTGCGTCGAGGGAACTGCGTGTGAAGGCGCTAGCTGACAGCGTGTCAGGGGCCTCGGCAGTCGGTGAGGGCGTCGAATGACTGCGTGGTAAGGTGCTAGATGCCAGCGTGCCGGGGGCCACAGCGAGTTGAAAAGTTAGGGGCGCTAGCATGTGCCAGGAGCCGCGGCAGTCCGTGAGAGTAAAACGAACTGCGTGTACTGTAGGCGCTGGCACGTGCCAGGGGCCTCTGTGGCTCGGGGAGTGAACCAGTGTTCAAAAAGGCACTGTAACACAACACTGTACGCTTAGTGGGTAACACTGTGACACTAACTGTTGCTGGGGACGTGCTGCACTGAAATGTTGCTGGACACACTGCATTATACACAAGGATCCACAAGTGTAGGATAATCCAAGACGGCGGTGGTAGATCCAGGAGGCGGTGGTTAATCCAGGGGGCAGCTAGTAATCCCAGTGGGGTGTCACACTGTGTTTGCGTGTCTCTCTGAGTCTGTGTGGTGTGTGGCGTGTACACTGTCTGTATGGCGTGTACAATGAGTCTGTGTGTGGCGTGTACACTGAGTGTGTGGCACTGTGTGTCTCAGTAATATGTCGCACTGTATTTGAGAGTTCACTGAGTCTGTGTAGTGTGTCACACGATGTGCGTGTCTCAGTCGCCGGACCAGCAGAAAAGCAGGGAGGAGGAGGGGTGGGGGTGGGTGGGTGAGCGCCGGGAGAAGCACCATGGGGCACAAAAGATGCCTGAAGGGCGCTGAAGATGCCTGGAGGAGGCGCACAGAGGGAGCCTAGAAGAGGCGCACAGAGGGAGCCTGGAAGAGGCGCACAGAGGGTGCCTGGAAGAGGCGCACAGAGAGTGCCTGGAAGAGGCGCACAGAGAGTGCCTGGAAGAGGCGCACAGAGGGTGCCTGGGGGAGGCACAGAGGTTGCCTGGGGGAGGCACAGAGGGTGCCTGGGGAAGGCGCAGAAGGCGCCTAGGGGAGGGCGGGGGAAAACCCTGAAGGTGGCAACTACGCCTATGGCGTAATGTTTCTCCCGACCTGAGTGCTCAGCCCCACGAACCCCGAATGGAGGTGAGGATTTTTGCCCCAGGAGAGGGCGGACGAATGGACAAGTTACCCTGCCCAGGTCCTCCACTCTAGGAGAGAGTGCCCTTAAAACGGCACCGGCTGTAAGCCACCTTGAACCATAGCAACACTCCAGGGTCACCAATTGTTGGTGGTAGCGAGTGTTCTAAGTGCTAATCGGTTCACGGATAGAGAAAGTCATATCCGCCAGGGTTACTTTATTGGACAAAACATACACAGCTCATCACGACAAGGACAACACATAGGATAGGTGTTTGTTTGTGTATGCGTTTGTGTGAATGTTGTTTGTGTAGGTAAACATTTAAGTGTTGGTGTATGTGTGGAACAATGTGTAACGGTGCACAACAAGAGAACGTGGACGGACAGTCAAAGGTAAACGAATACAAGGAAAGTTAACGAGGAAGACGTGACAAGACAGACTGGCAGACACAGTGACGATGGACATTACATGAAAACACTGAGAATCTTAAGTCTCTCTTTGTAGCACCCCATTTTCTTGTCACTGAGGGGAAGGAACACGGAATTTGAGCGGTGACTGCTACAAATCATCTTAGTCATCCTCCTCTACACCGATTCTAACATTTTGATATCCATTCTATAGTAGGGTGACCAGAACTGAACCGCATAGTCAAGATGAGGTCTAACTAATGCTAAATATAGTTTGAGGATGGGTTTTAGTGGCTGGCAGGGTGACAGGGAACGGTTTGAGTGTCTGGCAGGGTGACAGGAAAGGGTTTGAGTGTCTGGCAGGGTGACATTTAAGAGTTTGAGTGGCTGGCAGGGTGACAGGGAAGAGTTTGTGTGGCTGGCAAGATGACAGGGAAGGGTTTCAATGGCTGGCAGACTGACATGGAAGGGTTTGAGTGGCTGGCAAAGTGACAGGGAAGGGTTTGAGTGGCTGGCAAGGTGACAGGGAACGGTTTTAATGGCTGGCAGGGTGACAAGGAAGGGCTTGAGTGGGTGGCAAGATGACAGGGAAGGGTTTTAATGGCTGGTAGAGTGACAGAGAAGAGTTTGAGTTGCTGGCAGGGTGAGAAGGAAAGGTTTGAGTGGCTGGCAATTTGACAGGGAAGGTTTTTAATGGCTGGCAGGGTGACAGGGAGGGGTTTGAGTGGCTGGCAAGGTGACAGGGAAGGGTTTGAGTGGCTGGCAAGGTGACAGGGAAGGGTTTGAGTGGCTGGCAGGGTGACAGGGAAGGGTTGGAGAGTCTGGCAAGATGCGAGTGAAGGTTTTGAGTGGCTGGCAGGGTGACAGGGAAGGGTTTGAGTGGCTGGCACGGTGACAGGGAAGGGTTTGAGTGGCTGGCAGGGTGACAGGGAAGGGTTTGAGTGGCTAGCAGGGTGATAGTGAAGGGTTTGAGTCTCTGGCAGGGTGACAGGGAAGGGTTTGCGTGGCTGCCAGGGTGACAGGGAAGGGTTTGAGTGGTTTGAAGAGGAGTAAGAAAAAAAAAAAGAGAAGGAGGAGGATTAGGAGGTGGAAGAGGTTGAGTAAGAATAAGATTAAGAATAGAAGCAGGGGAAGGAAGAGGATTATTAGGGGGCAGAATAAGAGGAAGAAGAGGAGGAGAAGGAAAAGTAGTAGTAGTAGGAGGAGGAGGAAGAGGAGGAGAAGGAAGAGGAGGAGGAAAAGTAGCAATTTTTAGTGATGAGGGATGTTTAGGAAGAGGAGAAAGAAGCTGTGTGTGTGTGTGTGTGTGTGTGTGTGTGTGTGTGTGTGTGTGTGTGTGTGTGTGTGTGTGATTGCGCATGATAAAAAAATACACCTCCGCAGAACAATACAACAGGAAGGCCAAATTAATTGCAAAATGAGGGTTATATTTTAATTTCTTTACTTTTATGCGCCTTAACGATCCTCCATTTTCCCGTCACTATACTTCTCTTCCTTCTACTACAGCAATAACCAATGCCGCCAACGCAAAAACAACTGGTATTACTTTTATTACTTCCAACACCATAACTGCCGCTGCTGTTATGGCTGTCACCCGCAAAAAAGTAACAATGTGTGGAGCGTTTGTGTTCTCATTTTCGGTTCGGATATCAACGTGTTTGTTCTCCGCGGTGAAGGTGGCAATGGCTGTCTTGGCGCTTAGGGTTTTAGAATGCCTGTAATTGTAGCTTGCGCGTTGTGTTTTCCTGTACACACACACACGCACGCACAAGCCCATTATCCACTTCACTGTTCCATTTGTATCCCTTCGCTACTTGTCTGCTATTCTGTTTGGACGAATGAATAGCCCTCCCTTCCTAGCAGCCTCAAGGGTTTCTCTCTCTCTCTCTCTCTCTCTCTCTCTCTCTCTCTCTCTCTCTCTCTCTCTCTCTCTCTCTGCAGGACTTAGAAAACGAAGATATAAATAACAACCAAACGTACGAGGCCAATTATGTTTACCGTCACGTGCAGCCACGCCAGTCACTTCCCGGGTGCGTTATGGTGACGCTTGGGGCTCTTCCTCTTTTTTACACACCTTTTGTTTACATTATATTACGTTCGACTCTCCCTTGGCACTTTACTGTCTGTCTTCTACCTCTTCTCTCTTTACACGGCACTAATTTATATTTTTTTCCTGCTTCGCTGCCTCCCTCTAGGACATTTGACTCGTTTTGTTCTGCCACCGCCTTGAGAAGTGTCGCCTTCAATCTTTTTCCTCGTCCTAGCTCTTCCCTCCTCCGCTTTTCTTTTAGTTTTCACTTCCCTTTCGTTTTAACTCCTCTCACTTCATCTTTCCCTGTCTCTCCTCCATTCAGTCTTAGTTCTTCCCTCCTCCGCTTTTCTGCCTTGTAAATTTCACTTCTCTTTCATTTTAACTCCTCTCCTTGCACTTCATCTTTCCCTGTCTATCTTCCATTTAGTCTTCGTTCCTTTTTCCTTCCCTTTAATAACTTCTGCCCCGTCTCTCAAGCCTTCCTCATAATCTTCCAATGCGTCTCTCTCTAATCTGTCCCTCACGCAAGTTGTAATGGCTTCCTCTTTACCTTGATCAAATGTCTCTTTTACATATTTCCCTTCAGTTCCCTCATCAACCTTTGTCATTGTATATCCCTCCAGGGCCATTCGAGACAGCTTCTTCTTTACCTTTCCTTATTTCCTTTCTCCTCCTCTTCTTCTTCATGTCCGCCTTAAATTATATTAGTGGCCCGCTGTATCTCACCCATAATAACGCTGAGGTATGAGGCAAAGTTTTGTTCTCTCATTTAATTTTTTCGTCCTGGTTCAGCCTCCGCCTACTGCCCCTTTCGTCGCTTCGTCTCGAATTCCCATCTATATTTACGATGCTCTCTCTCTCTCTCTCTCAATATCACGTAGTCTCCATAAAGAACAATGGAGTGCGCCCTATTTCCTCTCAGTTTTCCCTCTTGACAATATCGGCTACTTGTAATATGTAAGCCTCCGTTTTCCTTCACAGAAAGCGCAGATCAAGTTGTCCGCTTTTACAGGGGACTATTTGCCGCGTTTTATCAATTTTTTTCTGTACCCATGACCCAATTACTTCCCTCCTCGGGTCTGAGGAGACGTTATCGTAATTCCACTGAATCAGTGGGCGAGGCATCGAACCGCTGTGGTGGAAGATACTGCATTAGGGAAGATACTTTCCCTGTCATGGTATTTCGAGGATGCAGAGAAACACACAGCAAACCTTTAGACATGACACCAGGTGGAAGAACTTTGTCAGTGTTTGTAATGCTGTTTCAGACAATTCCATTCATCTAATTCGTCAAAGGAAATTTAAAGCTTCTCGATTTTACCTACGTAAAATGAAGTCGTTTTAACTTTGCTCTGCATTTTCCTCTTTTCATATGTCAAATATTAAGCTTTTTCTCTAACTTTTATTTCCCTTAATATTTGTCTTGGTTGAATTTTTTGTGGTAAAGGAATCACTTAAGCAACTGGTCGAGAAAGCAAGACAAGCTCCCTCGCAGAAGTCAACAACAATGAGATACAATGAACGACGGACAGACGTTCCCCCTGATATGCCAGTCTCAAAATTTCTAGTCAATATAACAAATTTTATCCTTTATGAATAGTCCATGCTTTACACTGTTCCATCTGTTCCCTCTGTTCCCTCCTACTATCTCTATCCTACATTTCAATCCAAAGCTGGATGTTGCGCCTACGTGCGCAACGACATCACTTGCTCTCGTGCCCACGACCTTGACTCTTCTGAATTTTCCACCATCTGGCTAAGACTTCATTGTCATTCTATTACTAAATACATCTGTGCTGTTTATCTCTCACCTAACTCTACTAACTATGTAAAATTCTTTGACTATTTGAACTCTAAAGTGGAGCACATCTTCCTTTGCTGAAATCTCCATCTTGGGAGATTTCAATGTTCACCACCAGCTTTGGCTTTCATCCTCCTTCACTGACCAGCCTGGTGAACAAGCCTACAACTATGGTCTCCTCAACGACCTAGACCAGTTGGTTCAGCACCCTACTCGTATTCCCGACCGTCTTGAAGACAGGACCAACATTCTAGACCTCTTCCTTACCTCTAACCCTTCTGCTTACTCTGTCAAGCTGTTCTCTCCGTTGGGCTCCTCCGATCATAACCTTATTTCTGTATCCTGTCCTATCGCTCCTGTACAACCTCTGGACCTGCCGAAGAGGCGATGCTTCTGGCATTTTGCTTCAGCTCGGTGGGATGACCTGAGGATGTACTTTTCCGATTTCCAGTGGAATGATTACTGCTTCCAGGATAGAGACCCCTCTGTGTGTGATCAGCGCATCACAGAGGCGATTGTCTCTGGAATGGAGGCATACATTCCACGTACTTTCTCTACTCCTCATGCTAAAAAGCCTTGGTTTAATCACGCCTGTTCTCGTGCTATTAAAGATAGAGAGGCAGCTCACAAAAGGTTCCAGAGCCTTCGAACTCCCACTAACTTTGATCTATACATTTCAGCCCGGAATCGTGCCAAATCTATTCTCCGACTTACCAAAACTTCTTTTATTAATATAAAATATCAACACCTTGCTTCTTCTAATTCTCCCCGTGACTTCTGGCATCTAGCCAAAAAAATCTCCTCCAATTTCACTTCTTCCTCTTTCCCTCCTCTCCTTAACCCTGACGGCAGCACTGCCGTCTCATCTGTCTCTAAGGCTGAACTCTTCGCTCAAACTTTCTGTAAGAACTCCACCCTGGACGATTCTGGGCATATTCCTCCTACTCATCCCCCCTCTGACTCCTTTATGCTTGTTATTAAAATTCTTCCAAATGATGTTTTCTATGCCCTCTCTGTCCTCAACTCTCAGAAGGCTTATGGACCTGATGGAGTGCCTCCTATTGTCTTCAAAAACTGTGCTTCTGTGCTGACACCCTGCCTGGTCAAACTCTTTCGTCTCTGCCTATCAATAACTATCTTTCCTTCCTGCTGGAATATGCCTTTGTACAGCCTGTGCCTAAGAAAGGTGACCGTTCCAATCCCTCAAACTACCGCCCTATAGCTTTACTTTCCTGTCTATCTAAAGCTTTTGAATCAATCCTTAACCGGAAGATTCAAAAGCACCTTTCCACTTCTAACTTTCTATCTGATCGCCAGTATGGATTCCGCAAGGGGCGTTCTACTGGCGATCTTCTTGCTCTCTTAACTGACTCCTGGTCATCCTCTCTTAGCCGTTTCGGTGAAACTTTCTCTGTTACTCTAGACATATCGAAAGCCTTCGATAGAGTCTGGCACAAGTCTTTGCTTTCTAAACTGCCCTCTTTCGGATTCTATCCCTCTCTCTGTTTCTTTATCTCCAGTTCCCTTTCCGGCCGTTTTATCTCTGCTGTGGTAGACGGTCACTGCTCCTCCCCTAAACCTATCAAGAGTGGCGTTCCACAGGGCTCTGTCCTATTACCCACTCTCTTCCTGTTATTCATCAATGATCTTCTTTCCATAACAAACTGTCCTGTCCACTCATACGCCGACGACTCCACTCTGCATTATTCAACTTCTTTCAATAGAAGACCATCACAACAGGAAGTACACGACTCCAGACTGGAGGCTGCAGAACGCTTAACCTCAGACCTTGCTCTCATTTCCGATTAGGGCAGAAGGAACCTTGTGTCCTTCAATGCCTCAAAAACTCAATTTCTCCACCTATCAACTCCACACAATCCTCCAAACACCTATCCACTATTCTTCGACAACACTCAGCTGTCACCTTCTTCAACACTAAACATCCTCGGTCTATCCTTAACTCAAAATCTCAACTGGAAACTTCATATCTCTTCTCTTGCTAAATCAGCTTCCTCTAGGTTGGGCGTTCTGTATCGCCTCCGCCAGTTCTTCTCCCCAGTGCAGTTGCTATCCATATGCAGGGGCCTTGTTCGCCCTCGTATGGAGTATGGATCTCACGTTTTTTTTTTTTTTTTTTTTTTTACATTGCTGCCTATTGCGCCGGTAGGCTTCTTCCCGGTGGATCCTGATGGTCGGTCCAAGACTTCATTCCGGTGGGTCCTGATGGACGGCCCAGCCCGTTCTGGCGCAGGCGAGTGTTTATAGTGGCGCCATCTTGCATTGGTTCATGCTGCCCTCCCAGAGCTCATTTTTGATCCTAGAATCTAGAGTCCGGGTTGATAGCTGGTCTTCTGGACAGCATGTGGGTGAAAGCTTCGGCGCGCGGCTGAAATCCATCCCTTGGAGCACCAGGTGGGATTGAACTCGCGTCCTCCTGAACACGAGGCCGTTACTTTGACGACTCAGCCACTCACACAACTCTTCTTGACAGAGTGGAGTCTAAGGCTCTTCGTCTCATCAGCTCTCCTCCTACTGATAGCCTTCTACCTCATAAATTCCGCAGCGATGTTGCCTCTCTTTCTATCTTCTATCGATATTTTCACGCGGACTGCTCTTCTGAACTTGCTAACTGCATGCCTCCCCTCCTCCCGCGGCCCCGCTGCACACGACTTTCTACTCATGCTCATTCCTACACTGTCCAAACACCTTATGCAAGAGTTAACCAGCATCTTCACTCTTTCATCCCTCACGCTGGTAAACTCTGGAACAGTCTTCCTTCATCTGTATTTCCTCCTGCCTACGACTTGAACTCTTTCAAGAGGAGGGTATCAGGACACCTCTCCTCCCGAAATTGACCTCTCTTTCAATTCTTTTTTGGGAGCAGCGAGTAGCGGGCTTTTTTTATTATTTTTTTGTGCCCTTGAGCTGCCTCCTTTGTTGTAAAAAAAAAAAAAAAAAAAGTACATCTAAATCCCTCTAGACCTGCACATTCAGTTAATCACTGATGCCGTTAAATCATTATAGACCGAATTTCAGTTACTGCATTGATGTCCTTTTTTTATGATTACCATCCATAAAAATATGATAAAATTGCTCTAAACCAACGCATTTATCACCTGATGTCATTTAATCATCATTCAGGTTTATCGAGACTCCTGAATAACGCACGTCATTAGGCTCGGGATATCGCAGGTAATGGCGCACACACGACTTTCTTCGCGGACAGGTAAAATAATTGATGTAACACTAACCCGGGAACACACACGTTACGGCAATATTCATGCGGCGGACTCACGATAGCCGCGCACTTTCCCTGGGCGGCTGCCAATTCATTACAAATAATAGCCATCCCGTGTGTAGGAGGCTCACCATGCAAGACATATTACCGGCAGCCTTAGTGGAGGAGTTTGTTTTCAGGCGGGAGGGCGTGCGGGGAGGCGCCAATTTGCCGGATTACTTGTTTTCAAACGTTTCTGTATTTACGGGACATTTGGAGTAATTTGTATAATTAAAGATATTGAGTGAAGATTTATAACCACATGCTAATTTCCTGTGTGTGTGTGTGTGTGTGTGTGTGTGTGTGTGTGTGTGTGTGTGTGTGTGTGTGTGTGTGTGTGTGTTTGTGTGTGTCAAATGATTAAAATAAGACTTAGTTAATATATTAGGCAAGAATAGATATGATGAATGTTGGTCTTTGCTCAGAGGCGGCAACACTGCGTGGCGAGGTGGCACCGTGGCGGCGGTCTGCTGCGATGATTCGTGGGCATGTTTCGACTCATGGGTTGTTGAACGCTCCGAAACATTTCGGGAACTTTAACGATTTTTTCATCATTTTCATCACATATGATTTTACCTGTATTGATGTGCGTGTGTGTGTGTGTGTGTGTGTGTGTGTGTGTGTGTGTAATGATCATTTACATTCCACAAATATTTGATGTTGTACCTCGTAGGGTTCCCGCGAGATTAAAAACTGCGTAACAAACACAGGTACATGTATAGCCTATCCGTGTGAACGGTGGTAAGGATTCCGGAGAGATAACCCAGCGATTTGTGCCTCCATTGATGAATTGACTGGCAAGTGAGACGAAGAAGTTGGTCATTTATGGATAGTTTATCATATTTTCCTTCAGTTATCGTGCCGCGTAACACATAGCTAGATAAAGTGAGTCATTACAGTTTCCTCCTGGTCATCAGCTCATGGAACCTGATGAGTGAGTAGATATAAAACAAAAGAGGATAGATAATCTCATATATGTGCGAATCGCAGAATTGTGTTTGACACATATGCGCATTGATGAAGATAATCTGATCGGTGGTAATGTCCTCATAATGTTCCACATCCTTGAGACATCACCACATATCGCTGTTAATGCCAGGAAGAAAAATGCGCTAGGGTACTCACCAGTCTCTGATGCTCGGAGTGTCTCATTAAAATCCGTCGTCGGCCAGCCTGCAGGTAACCCGCGTCACACCAACACACCGCACGAATAATTGCTGCAGAACTTGGTAAGGCCTCACACATCACGGAAATGGACAACCCGGGTCACCACGCGCGATAGCTCCACCAGTGTTACGGAATCCTAATGGGTGTTGTGGCAGGTACAGAGCGAACTGCAACACAGCTATCAAACACGAGCTAGGAGACCAGCATATCGTACCGCGCCATTCCATCAGTACGCCCAAGATCAAGCACAAAGAAACATCCGTATTGCTTATTATAGACAATAACACATCAGCCTTCGTGCGCAGCAGCATTTGTTACTTGGGAGGCGCGTTGGCTTCTCCTGAGCGCCGCCAGATGGCACCATCGTGGTGAGTCAGGCAGCGTACCGAGCCAGCGAAGCCATGACTGTTGCCGACATTGGCTTGAAGATGATCTTACAGAAATGAAGCTGGGATCCGTCTTGATATACCGTGTCCTTACGTCATGACTCCATCTGGTTTTCAAATTATGTCATGAACTTGGCCTTGCATAATTTTGTCAGGACTGATAGCTTTCATATTGTTCTTTCACTGTGAAGCCGAGGAATGAACACCAAGCAATGGGATTCGGATCAACCATGTGGGGGCACGGCGATGCGTGGAGAGATGGGAAGCGGAGAGCCCTCGCTGGGGGTGAGGGAAGGAGAGGGAGACAGGGCTGGGTGGCGTCCCGTACCGCGCGAGGAGTATTATTATTATTATTACTATAAGTGATAGTAATATTATTCATAACTGCTTTACTATAAATATTATCATTGTTGTTTTCGTCCTTTTCTCTTTTCCTTTCCGACTCTAATTTATTTTTTTAATTTCTTTATTTTTCTTTCTCTTTGCTGTTCGTGGTTATCCTGCGCCGTTCTCCGTGAGAGGAATGACAACAAGGGCTCGTGCCAACACTGGGGCGACCACTTAATGGCTCGTCGGAGTAGTCTCGTTTAGATCACCAGACTTAGTAATGGCAGGTGCTCCTTTACCGGCATTGCGTTGGTGTGATTACGGGCCATTGGCGGCGCTGGATTGCTAAATGGATTGGGGCGTCCCTTACGTGGTGCAGGCTCAGCGTAATCAGGAAAACCTTAGGGCGGCCGAGGGACTTTCTAAATACAGTCAAGCATGCTCCGCCCCCGGCAGCTCAGTGGTCTCTCAGAGAACACGAGATTGCAAGCTGCAGTGTACGCAGACACTAGCTGATGAAGGGGAGGGGAAGTAACCGGATATATTCCAATTTCTTAATAGTAATACAATGGAGGAGGAAGCGGGCGTTTGTCGAGGGGGAAGTGCGCTTGTCTTTCAATTAACGGGAATGAACAGTTCCATCGCCCACTCGGGGCCAGTCAGCGCTGGACGGAACTGTTTTACAAGCAGCCTCTCCTCCTCGCGGTGAATGCTGCAGGGCAGGGCTGGTATTGCCCTCCCTCCAGTACGGATGTGGCGGCGCGGCTCACACCGGAAGGAAAGCCAACCTGAGCCCGGCGGGCCTGAGTACACACGAGGGGATGCTCCTGCTCATCACCCAGCCAGTGGCAAAATGGGATTTTGCTTCCTTATTGGAAAATTTTCGGTGTTAAACCCACTGACCATGTTGACGAGGAGCTGTGGAACAAAGAATATGAGAGAAACTGAAAACTTAGATACGCACATCGAGTTTCTGTGCGGCGGCAGCGGGAGTCTATATTGTTTTGTCAGTCAGTTAAGGTAAGCCATTAACCGCTGGAAAGGGACCGACGTTTAAAAATAATCTCGTTACAGCAACACCAAACATCTTGCTACTAGCAGAGAGAGAGAGAGAGAGAGAGAGAGAGAGAGAGACGTACCCTATCCGTATCTCCCTCTCCTCCATCATTCTGCGTGGTATGGGAGGCGGAGAGGGAAGGGCAAGGCAACGTAGCGTGTGGAGGGAGGATGATAGAACTGGAGGATGAATGGCCTGGGCGGGTTGTGTCGACTGGAGATTGGAGGGAGGGGTAGGGGAAGGGAGAAGAGGTAAGGGAAGGACCCGGGATGGGAGGGATGGGGAAGAGAGGAAAGGAGAGAAAAGGAATACACGAGCGTAGAGGAAAAATCTATTCGGGTGCCGACGCGATCCAATTATTTATTCGGAATCTGAAAATGAACGAGAGAAATGGATTACAACATTGATTACTCATCTTAATCAAATGTTACGGGAGGGAGCGGCGGCGGTTGTGTTATTTTGTGGTGGGCTTGCTCTGTTTGTCCCATTCCTATTTTTAATGCGTTTGTAAAGGGAGTTGATTAATTGATTTATTGACCTTTGTATTAGCTATGGGGCTGGCTTCATCGTTTAGAGATTGTAGTAGTAGAAGTAGTAGTAGTAGTAGTAGTAGTAGTAGTAGTAGTAGTAGTAATGGTAGCAGTAGTAGTGGTAGTTGTAGTAGTGGTAGTAGTAGTAGTAGTAGTAATAGTAGTAGTAGTAGTAGTAGTAGTAGTAACAGAATTGGTAGATGTTGCTGATGTTGTTATAGCAATGTTGTAGTTTTTCTTTGTTTATGAGTTCGATCAGACACACGTGTTTCGGTAGACTGCTACGGTAAAAGCGACTGAAGCGAAAGCTGTTGGTGGTGGTCGCATTTGCTGGGTCGGTGGGTTTGGAGTGATGAAGGAAGCTGTGCACCACTCGAGAATGTGGGCGGAAGAGGAGGAAGAGAAGGAACTAAATGAAAAAATTAAAAAAAGGTTAAAAGGATTGGAAAATAATAGAATAAGTGTGTGTGTGTGTGTGTGTGTGTGTGTGTGTGTGTGTGAGAGAGAGAGAGAGAGAGAGAGAGAGAGAGAGAGAGAGAGAGAGAGAGAGAGAGAGAGAGAGAGAGAAAAGAGGATAGTAAGGAAAGAAAAATAAGTCAACAGAGAGAATAGCAGGAGGGGGACGCCGGGTATAAGCCATAACGCACTGGCACTGTTACAACACAACATGGCCCTGTGTAATTCATGGACCACTGACGCTTGCCTGCCTGAGTCAACAGCCACAGGAAGGGTCGCGCAAGACCTCCTCCGCTGCTTCCTTCTCTGGCGGGTCGCGTAGCGGGGCACGAACCAAGCCACCACACAACCTTGCTTTCTTTAAAATCCAAGGAAACAAGAATCAAATGCCCGTCCCTTTAAAGTTATCCGGAATGATTAACCAGCCACGTAGCGAGATGGGATTAGTTTGCAGATAGGTGTGGGAACGGTTTCGATTATTTTATCGTAATAAATAGGGAAGGTTTGATGTTCTGTGTGTGTGTATGTGTGTGTGTTGATGGGACAGAAGTAGGGTTAGTGAGTGAAAATAGTTCATGGTGAATTGAAAAGTGGTTTGCACCTAAGACTTATTATCAATATTTGGTATACTTTGTAAGGGAGATGCGGGGATGGAGAGAACACTAAAAATGAAAGAGAAAAACAGAACAATACAGAAGCCATATGAATGAATAGGGAAACAAACCTATGATTTATTTTGAACTCTAAGTACTGGGTCCAAAGAGTAGTTGCGACGTAAAATCATAAAGTACTGATACTGTAAGATGATAGAAAGTAGAAAAAGGAAAACGAGGAACAGGAGGAGAAAGGAGGACGTCGAGAAGCAACTGAATCTTAAAAAAAAAAAAAGGCATGGACACGAGACATGGTATAGAGGAGGGGAATAAAAGAGGGAAGAAGGGCAGGCAGGATAAGGAGAATAAAGAGAGGAATTAGAGGAGGAAAAAGTGAAGGAGGAAGAAGAAGAGGTGGAGGAGGATTAGGAAGAAGAGGATTAGGAAAAAGAGGAGGAGAAAGAGGAAGAGCAAGAGGAGGAGGAGGAATATTCATGAGGAAGAGCCGTAGTCGGAAAGTGGAAAACACGACCTGGGCAATAGAAGGTAACAACGGGAAGGCTGTTAGCGTGCAACGAGCTTACCCGCTTTGGTATTGTGCCCCGCTGCATAGGCTTAAAGTACTGGCATTAAGGGGGGACAAAGGCGAAGGTGGAGGATGAAGACAGGAAAACACGAGGAGGAAGTGGAGATAGAGGAGATGGAAGAGAGAAGGTAGGAGAAGGAACGTAGAAGGGAAGGATTAACAAGGAGATGAGAAAGACCGTGAAGAAGAAAGAAGGAAGGAAACTAGAGGAGAGGAGTTGGAATAGGGAAGGTAGGAAAAGGAACGGAAAATGGAAAGTTGAAAAACAGGAGATGAGAAAGACCGTGAAGAAGAAAAAGGGAAGGAAACAGTAGCTTGAAAATTGTTACAAGAAAAAGAATAAGTGGTGATGAAATAAAAGCAGGAAAATGAGGAGAAAATAAATGACACTGGATAGACAATTTATTTTCCTCAGGAGTAGAGAATAACAGAAGTAGTGAATATACAGTAAAATACAAAAAAAAAAAAAGAGTTAGATGGAAAGAAGATGAAAACAGAGGAGAAAGAAAATACAAATAGCTGGACAAGAGAAAGGAGGAAGAGGAGGAGGAGGAGGCGGAAGAGGAGGCAGCACAGGAGCAAACAACAGACACTTATTTTGCGCTACAAGGTAAAGGCATTTTTAGTGCAGACGTAGGAGGGAACGAAGGGAGGAAGGGAGGAGGGAGAGAAGGAATGAATGGAAGAAGAAAGAAGGAAAGGAAGGAAGAAGAAATAAATTAAAGCAACGACGAAAAATGTATACTTTGTCAACACACACACACACACACACACACACACACACACACACACTCAGACACCTCCCCCCCCCCCCCCTCACACACACACACGCAAACCAGGAACAGAAGTAAGGAAGAAAAGGGAGGAAAACAAGAGGAGTAATAAAGAAAAAGCATGGAAGAGAATGGGCGTAAGCAAAAACCTGTTTGAACACGTTGCGGTATTGGTGGTCTGACTTGTTGTAGTGAAGCATTCCAGCGCGATTTATGAACAGATTAGAAAAGCGGGAAAGCCTCTCCTCACACGCCCTTACATGTGTCCATTGGAGTTAAGAGGTACAGAACATTATATTTTTTGAGAAATATCAAGAAAGAGGAAGAGACGAATACGGAATAGCAAGCAGAGGGTATAAGAAAATAGAAGGAGAGGAATATGAAGTGAGGATGAGAAGAAAACGAATAATAGGAAGAAGAGGAGGAGGAGGAGGATATGATAAAGGGCTTGGTAGAGAGCAAAGCAGAAGTGTTGTGGAAACGGAACGTGCAGGGTGATGGGAGGGAAGGGAGGTAGGGGGCACGGAACGGGAATAGGAAGGGAGGTGGGAGGGAAGCAGGTTGAGGAGGAGTAAGAAGAGAGCGAGGGAGGGAAGCATGCTCGGGGAGGCATTCCTCACACTAGGATGACCGCCCAGACACAAATAAATGGAGATGAATAATTTACTTCAGTGCAAATTGCTGTGAGATGGAGAAAGTTTGCATAATATTGCTTTGGCTTAAAACTTTAAAAAATTGTTTTCGGCGCCTTCCCTGAAAATCAAATTATTCGCGAAAAGAATTTCTCACTTCTCTGAATCCGCAAAGGCTTCATATCTCGATGTCATTTTTAATCAACACACACACACACACACACACACACACACACACACACACACACACACACACACACACACACACACACACACACACAGACACACACACACACACACTCAAATATTGTCTTGGTCCGTCTTACAAGATAATATATAACCGTTGCAGTTGAAAAAGAGTTAATTCAGTTTCGAAGCTCAGAAAAAAAGTTGCCTTACGTTGAGAATCACTTCCAATTAACGAACATACTAGGATATTGAGCGAGAAAGTGACGGACAAAGCTGAATGGTCCGAAAAAACTATGAAAAAATTAAATATTCATTGCTCTGAAGTTTGTCATAAGAGTCTCAGTGTCCATTTTCATTTTACATATTTAGCAAAAAAACAAAACAAAACAAAAAAAAGTTGGAAAGTTTCGTTTAGTCGGCACAACATCTGTGGTCATATACCGGAGAGAGGCAGCAGGGGAAAGGAATTATAGGAGAAGGGAACAGATCGCAGGAGACGGGACACAACCCCCGATTAATACCTGGTACCCATTCACTGCTGGGTGGACAGGGGCGTAGGGTATCGGAAAAGCCGCCCAAATTTTTCCACTCCGCCCGGGAATCGAGCCCGGGCTCTCTCGGTTGTGAGCCGAGTGTGCTAACATATTTAGCAATGAAAGAATATTGCACAGTGACAGCCAGGCAGAAAAAAAGGTAGATGAGAGCTCGTCGTCACCACTCGAGACATTTTGGGAATTAGACGAAGAAAAAACTACACAGAAAAAACGGCGAAGTAAAAAGAAAAACACTACTGAAGAAGAAAACAGCGTAAGTCCAATGAGTTGCCAATACAGTTTTACGAGGAAAGTTATAATCCCCACGCTACTATAATCTGCTTCACCCGTGTTGTTCAGAGGAGGACTATGTAGAAGGGGAGGAAGAAGGCGAGGAAGAGGAGGAAAAGAAGGGAAAGAAAGCCGTGACAAAAGGAAAATGATCATTAAGAAAACGATATGAAAGAAGTTGATGGGAAAGGATATCAAGGAGAGAAATACGGGGTAGAAGAATAGGAGGAGGAGAAGGAGGAAGTGGGAGAGAGAAGGGAAGAAGTGTTAGTGATACAGAGCTTCCGGAAAGACAGTCGCAAAGGATCAGATTTTATTGCATTGGTGTGATGGAGTGTGTGTGTGTGTGTGTGTGTGTGTGTGTGTGTGTGTAGGTGTGCGATGGCAGAGGCTTACAGAGGGTAATGGGTTATCAAATTTTCAATAGTCAATATGGAGTGCAATGATCCCCTAGAGCATTTGACGTGTCTTATAAATGGAAAATAAAAGAAACATTAGATAGGTATACACTTTAACTGGAGGCTGTAATCACTTTAACCTGGAGAAACAGTGTGCAGAATTAAGTAGACTGTCGCACCAGGATGCAGAGTAAACACACACACACACACACACACACACACACACACACACACACACACACACACACACACTTTTCGCTTGTTATTCGTTTGTTTTCCTTCAGTATTACCTGCACTTATCTATCCACCTATCTGATTCTCTCTCTCTCTCTCTCTCTCTCTCTCTCTCTCGCTCTCACACACACACACACACAGTCACTAGCAGAAATCGCAACACAACACGATTATTTTTCGCTTCCCGGCCCCTCATGCGGGTTCCCTAAGCTCACCAGCAGCCGTGACTTGTAATCTCACAGTTCTTTGTGTTGAAAAAGGAATATATGCCGTCAAAATGAAACAAGACATAATTCAGATTTAAAAGAGAATGTAAATATAAAGGTCTTATGCCAGGATAACCCCAATATTCATGTATTTTGTCATGCATTTATATATATATATATATATATATATATATATATATATATATATATATATATATATATATATATATATATATATATATATATATATATATATATATATATATATATATATATATATATATATATATATATATATATATATATATATATATATATATATATATATATATATATATATATATATATAATATATATATATATATATATATATATATATATATATATATATATATATATATATATATATATATATATATATATATATATATATATATATATATATATAGATATATCATGGGAGGCAGTGGCTGAGTCGTCAAAGTAACGGCCTCGTGTTCAGGAGGACGCAGGTTCAATCCCTTGGTGCCACCAAGCTGGGATTTTCAGCCACCGAGTGGCTTAAAACTACCACATGCTGTCCAGAAGACCACCTATCAACCCGGACTCTAGATTCAAGGATCAAAATGAGCTCTGGGAGGGCAGCATGAGCCAATGCAAGATGGCGCCACTATAAACACTCGCCTGCGCCAGAACAGGCTGGCCGACCATCAGGACCCACCGCACTGAAGCCTTGGACCGACCATCAGGATCCACCGGGCAGAAGCCTACCGGCGCAATAGGCAGCAATGTAAAAAAAAAAAAATATATATATAGATATATATATATATATATATATATATATATATATATATATATATATATATATATATATATATATATATATACATATATATATATATATATATATATATATATATATATATATATATATATATATATATATATATATATATATATATATATATATATATATATATATATATATATATATATATATATATATATATATATATATATATATATATATATATATATATATTTGTATATGCCTTCGAAAAGTGATTTGAGATGTGCGACGGACTGCTGTGTGTCTACGGCTTGCCTTGGTGGTGTTGCGTCCTGAACAGGTAGTGCAAGGCGACGAAATAATAAAGAAAAAATGGAAAAAGAAAAAAGTAAGTTGTCAGCATTGTGTATATGCAGCTAAATGAATACAATAGATTAAGCAAGTATAGATGAATATATGGCAAAAAAACAAGAAAAAAAAAAAATCCCCATAAACTTCACCTGCAAGTCCTTGCGGCTTCCCAGAAATCTATGTGATTACCTTTTTACCAATTGTATTCTTCAATCCAGAAATTGTGTGCCGACGGTCTATTGGGACGCCGCTTGGTGTTAGGCTCCATTTGTTTGTTTTTCCATCATTTTGTTTCTGCATGCCTCAGTTTGTGTTTTCAGCAAAGGCGTAATCCATGTAAACCTAAAATGATTTCACGAGCATCATTGTTAGAAATTTTAATCAATCAAAATAGTTAATTGATTATTAAATAAGTATAAACTGAGAAGTAATCTGGAGTCACCATTTTATATTGTGCTTATATTTTCATTGCCATTGTGGTGTATTAAAAATAGTATTCAAAACCATCAGAAGATTAATGCTTGGAAGGTCATAAAAATAGTACTTTAACAGCACTGTGGTCGAGGAAAGTCACGTTGGACTGTGTTGGCGGCGTCAGCGGTGCATGCGCGGGCAGGGATTTGGGGAGTACTCGCGAATTGTCATATGAAGGCCCTGATAAATGGCTGCCTGATGACCGGCCCTACCCAGAGGCCCTGATAAATGGCTGCCTGATGGCCGGCCCTGCCCAGAGGCCCTGATAAATGGCTGCCTGATGGCCGGCCCTGCCCAGGGACCCTGATAAATGGCTGCCTGATGGCCGGCTCTGCCCAGAGGCCCTGATAAATGGCTGCCTGATGGCCGGCCCTGCCCAGTGACCCTGATTAATGGCTGCCTGATGGCCGGCCCTGCCCAGTGACCCTGATTAATGGCTGCCTGATGGCCGGCCCTGCCCAGAGACCCTGATAAATGGCTGCCTGATGGCCGGCCCTGCCCAGTGACCCTGATTAATGGCTGCCTGATGGCCGGCCCTACCCAGAGGCCCTGATAAATGGCTGCCTGATGGCCGGCCCTGCCCAGAGACCCTGATAAATGGCTGTTTAATGGTCGCCCCTGCCTAGGAGCCCTAATAATGGCTGGCTAACCTTCCCGTTAGGCCTCTTTTTTATGTAGGAAGTCAACATTAATTAGCCGGCAAGAGGGCGGCGTGACTTTGATCGTGTGTACCAAGAGCTCCCACAAGGCCGCTTGTTAACACAAGGGCCCGGAACACCTGCCTCGGGGGCTGGCTGCCTGTATGGCCACGTTAAGGAGGCAAATTAAGTGTGTAATATTCTAATGTATTTTCTGTCTGCATTTTAAAGGTCGATCTAAATTGCCCCGTAATTAATAATCACAAACTTAATTATAGGTAATAAATAGATGTAGGTGAAGCAGGCAATTTTTTACATCGTTCATTCAATCTAAGAGAGCGAATATAATTTTTCTGCTGTGCAACTATTCTATATTTTTTTGCTTCTGTTCCATGATTTGTAAAAAAAACATTTGATATATTCATTTTTTTTTATCTCAGTCCACCTAACAATGTCTTTATACAGAATGACTGTTCATCCTGTTAATGATCATACAACTAACTTCTTGTTATACCTTGCAGCCACGACCCATCCAAATCAGCATATAATACTGAGATCTCACTTTCTCCTCTTCAGAAAGATGCAATGATGATCCACATCAGCTAACTTCTGCATGATAGTTAAAGCCTTAGAAATAAGAAATACACATCTACATTCACCCTAAATTTCGTGTGTTGCAGATTGAAATGCATGAGCCATTAGGAGTAATTACACAAGATGGAGCTCAGCACTAGTAAGAAACCATGACAAGAAACTGATTTCAAACCGTGTATTCAGTCTCAGGAGCCTGGCACTGGTGTCCTAGTCTCTGAATCATCAGAGGAGGCCTACTCAAAGTTCCTCCAGTTTGTGCACGAAAGAGGACAGTGTGGAGATGCTGATTATGCACAGATCAGTGGGCGATTGCATGGGTACAGTGCCTCCACTCTAAAAGATATGAAAGCAAAGGGGCACAGAAAATGTTATGGATCTACTAGTCACAGTGGTCCCCTTGAGTGTGCCAAGGCACAATTCCAGAAGGCCTGCCAAGAAGGAGAGAGTCAGCATCTACAAAAGAGGCGTGTACGGTGTCCTTCTGCAGCTACAAGTGTATCAGACTCTGCTGAAAATGAGGCTCTTCACTTTACACGTTCATTCAGAAACAACTCCTTTCAATGTAAAGCAGTGTTTCTTCTGCCAAGAAGACAGGAAGGAGCCAGTTCATGAGGTGTGTACATTCAGTGCAGGGAAACAACTGCAAAAGGCTGTTGATGAAAGCAAGAATCAAACTTGAACGGTGCAGCTAAGTGCTGCCATCACTAAAGACGATGTTCGTGCCATTGATGTAGAGTACCACCTCTCATTCTGGGTTCAGGATGTCCAGCGTGGTGCAACCAGCAGCAGTGAGCTAATGAGCTAATGTTGGCAAAGTAGTCTCAGACAATGAGTTTATCAGCCTAGTTAGCACTCTACTCCAGGCTGGAGAAGTTGTCACCATGACAGACCTCAAGTCACCCTACTCTAATATGCTTGAATCCAATGGTGTACACATGAAGCCATCTACACGAGATATCAAGAAGATCACTTCTCACATCGATGATGTCCATTTCAGAAAATCGAAACGGCGGAATGAGTCAGACCATGTGTTCACAACAGCTGTCCGCGATAATGCTATGAAGGATGCTACGACAAAGACTACTGAAAGTGACATTGGGAAACTGTTCGAGAGTGCTTCTGTACTTCGAGCTGCCATTACTGTGCAGAACAAGCACCCATGGGAATTCAAAGGAGAACTGAGCAATGAAGATGCTGAACAACATGTTCCAAAAGCATTCTATGCCTTCATTCGCTGGTTGGTTGCAGGACCCGCTGCAAACATTGAAACAGACACAGTCCATTCTGCCACCATTCATCGAGATGTTCTAATCATCAGTCAGAACATCATGTATTGCTTCAAGTCAAAGCGCCAAGTCACATACAAGCCAAAAAAAAAAAAAAAAAAAAAAAAAAAAAATTATCCATTCCGCCATCGTTTGAAATGGCCACAATTGCTCTCTGTTGGCGTTGCAGTTCATCAGTCTTCTAGGAGCAAGAAGCTCCTTGAATTCCTGCATGGATTTGGCTTCTCAGTAGATTACACAAGGATCCTGAGGCTTGAAACCCAACTGGCCAATGCAGTCATAGAGGCAGCTCAAAAACAAGGAGAATATTCGCCGGCAACAATGTGCAAGGGGACATTCATTTTCTTTGCCATCGACAACAGTGACTTCAATGAGGACACACCAGATGGGAAGCAGACCCTACATGCAACAGCCACCGCACTGTATCAATGCAAAAAAAACTTCTATTGACCCACAGAGCACAAGGAAGTTAAGGCTGACTGAACAAAAATCCAGGGACCGCTCTCTGAAGGGCCTGACTGACCCAGATTTCATCCGCTGCCATGCATCTAATGCAAAGGCAGCTGAAGATACTATCTTCGCTGGATACCATCCTGGAGGAAATGTGGGAGCAATTAAACCCTATTTTGCACGAGACTCTGTGTGGCTACTTTCTAGGGCAATCATGCGCACTACTGAAGCCAGGGACATTCAAGCCATGGATGTCGTCACACAAAACAATCAAAATGCGCCTCAGGATGTCCAGACCATGGATATCAGTCCACCAGACGATCAACAGGTTCCAGAGGATGTTCAAGCCATGGATATCACCCAGCCTGTAGTTCCTGAGCGATCGCAGCAGCCAATTGCTGCAGCTTTCCTTGGTGAGTCAACAACCATACAAGATCCAGAACAGCCAGCACGACAATAGGGTGGCAGTGGCAAATGTCGTAAAATCCCTACCTCGGCAGCCTACAACTTCCTCCTGCCATCTGAAAAACCTTTGACAGAGGTTAGTGCCCTGCCCTCGATAGCTGCACCTGCCTATGAATGGCAAACACTAATCACAGATCTGAAACAGTATTATCAACCAGGCACTCTTAGGAATTGAAGAAGATGAAGGAGATCCTTGCATCTAACTATGAACACAAACACTGAATGAACATTGAGGTTCTATCCTACAATAGCTGATCAGAACCAGCCAGATGGTGGACCGAAAGAACTAAATAAAACATGTTTGAGCTATGAGATTATCACTGGATGTACAATTTAGAATTCAAGAAAAAAAAAAGCTTGAGTTGTTGAACGAAGTGTTTTTTCTTAATTATTATATTACTTTTAGGAATATATTGGGTGTTTGTTTTGTTGATAGAATCTATTTTGGGTTAATATAATCAAATTATTTTGCACGATTTGGGCCGAAATTTGAAATTGAGAAAAAAGTATAAAGAAATCACCCCAAAAAATGGCGACATAATTTTCTGGGAAGTATAATCCTTCCAGAGCACAGTCCGACCAGTGGCCAAAAGTTAACATTTCAAACCAACGGGAAAACATTGGCCCCCCCCCGCCACACACACACTAAACATAGAAATCAGTGAAAGTACGAATAGCAAGCCGTCCAATGTTTGTAGCGTGTGTGAATTGTTTTATCTAAGTCTAGGGAGCTTAAATGGAATGTAATACACGTGAGCATACACACACACACACACACACACACACACACACACGTCCCCCCCCCCCCCCCCCCCCACACACACACAATAATCTTGCACTTTCAGTCACTTTGCAGTTGGTAACAGTGCTCGGCGGGTAAATGGCCTCTATTTCCACGATCTCTCAGCCTTTATTGCGCTTTATTCCTGTTCTTTTAGCCAACTCCATCAACTAAATAGGACAAAGTAGTGATCTCGTGGAAAAGGAGGCGAAAAGAGAGGCCTCGGTCAAGTGGCGTTCAGTGTGTGCCAGGGATGAGGGGCAATTACGCCGCCCCCTCATGATACACTGAGGGGAATGCCAAATGAGCCATCTCCATATTATTGCCGCCGCCCCGCCCCACCCCGACCGTCCCCCGACTACCCTGAATTGACGCTGACAAAAGCTGTGTTGCCCTCCAGCCTATCCGTTATTAGCCGCCTCTAAAAGGAAGGATTAAGCAATACGAACCCATCATAATGCTCTCTTTCTTGTTTTTTGTTCATAGGTAGAGTCAATATTGTATGAGTCTTTTGTTCTCTCTCTCTCTCTCTCTCTCTCTCTCTCTCTCTCTCTCTCTCTCTCTCTCTCTCTCTCTCTCTCTCTCTCAACTTAATCTGTTCACTTTACATAATTATCATTGTCACCACCACTACTACCTCTGTCATCTCCGTCATCACCACAAGCAGCATCACAACTATACTCATCATAATCATCATCAACCTTTTCATCATTATCATCACAACCTGTTCTCAAAAAGCTGCTAGAACCTCCGTAAGCAAACGCTAAGCTGAAGGTGTGACAGGAATAAGTTAATTGATCATCTACGAAGGGTTGAACCTAGCGAGAGAAACAGAGTAGGTGAAGCGAACAAGTCGGAACAGGAAATAGAGAATGAGATCACTATAGAGCAATACCTAGCGTGCTCAAGGGAAATTGTATTGGTGTTGAGAGTGTGAAGAGAGAGGCAGAAGGGAAGAGGTGAGGAGAGATAGAGAGTGAATAAGTATGAGAGAAGGAGGATAAAGAGGAGGAAGAACCAGACGGGTAAAGAAATATCGAGAGCAAGCCGGAGGAAAAGTGGGAAGGAAAAACAGAAGGAGGACGGTTAGAGTTAAAGTAAAGAGAAAAGGAGAAATAAAATAAAACACACTTGAAGAAAGACAAATAGAAACAAGGAGTTTGAAAAGAGTGTAGAGCAGGATTTACAGGAAAAAAGAAACAATCAGGAGAGAGAGAGAGAATAATAATAACTATGATATGGTATGTTCTACGTTGGATAGCTATTGAGATGAAAATCAGTGAAAGTATTAGGATAGAAGAATGATAGCCGTTTACCTTACAGTTACTTTCATAATAAGAACCAAAAACTGTCCGTATAGCACAAGTAGGTACGTAAAAGCAAAGGGTGAAGAGAAATCCTGCGCGGAGAGTCTTGAATCATTGAGTTATCAGATGACAGACATTGATTTATCGCCTCTTGTGAAGCTCGCCGCGGGGCAGGGCAGGGCGTCGGCAGGGTCTGACTTGGCTCTTAAAAAGTCCCGCTAATTTGTTGATCGTGGAGAGAAAGAGAACGTTTACATTTCTCGGCGCGCTCACTCACGGCAGCCTTGAGGATTTTTAGTGATTTCTTCCACTGACTCGCGAAACTATGAAATCACGGGAGCTCTGTGAATAGAAACCGAGAAGAAAAATGGACCCAGGTGTAAAGAAGGCTGCGAAAAATAGAGATGAAAACAAATAAAGAGAAGAGGAACGACTGAAAGAAGAGGAATGTTGGAAGTTAAAGTGAATAAAAAGATAAAAGAATGTGATGGAGTTTTTAAAAGGTAAATGAGTGATGTTGAAAGTAGCCGAGAAACACGAGAAGGAAAACAACAACAGCAATAAGAAGCAGGTGTCCTGATGTGATTTTGGTTGAGGTTTGCTAAGCTAGATTCACCTGTATTAGAGAGAGGAACAGAGATAGATATATAGCTAGACAGATAAAAGGATAGAGAGAGGTAAATAGAGAAAGAGATAGAGAGATAGAGAGATAATCGCTTCTCCTGAGTATATAGTAATCGCAGTCAGTAACATCAAATTACATTCCACTGCATATTAAAAAAAACATTCAACGCTGTCATAACTTTTTTCTCTCTCTCCATGTAAACCACGTGCAACATTTTCTGTCCATAAATTTAATCTTTCATTTTCTTTATTTTGCTTTTTTTTCTGCTTGTTATATTTTTCTTCTTTTCATTTTTCTTCTTTCTTCCGTCTTTTATTGTTTGTCCTTCGCTTTTTCCTCTTTCATTGTTTTTTTCTCTATCTCTTATCTATCCTCCTTCTTCTTCTCTGTCATTCTTTTCAATCAGTATCTCGGGCTTTTTATTTTTCTCTTTCTTCTCACTTCTTTCTCTTCTTTTATGTTGTTTCTCACTTCTCCCATCCTTCCTGCTCTCGTCCTCAATATTTTCCTTTCCTTCTTGCTCTATTTCTCACATTTACTTTCTTTCCCTCCGGCTGTCTCTCCCGATCTCACTTTTTCTCCTGTTACTTATCTTCCCTCTTTCTCTTCTCCATCTTTTTTTTATGGTCATTCTTTCATCACCGCCTACCTCATATGGTGTCTCTTTCTTCCTCTCGGTTTCCTTCTTTCTGCTTTCCGACGCCCACTCTCCTTCTTTTGCGCTCCTTTCTTATGTCTTTCTTTACATTTTTTTCTTATCTTAACGCTTCCAAACGTTCCTCTGCCGTATGGTGGTTATCATGCCTAGCTACAAATCATCTGGCTTGTGTTCGATACCCGGCTAGAGCTGTTGGCGGGGTCCATTCAGATGTTTGTCCTTCCTTTACGGCTGGTTGGTTGATGTGTAAGCTGTGGAAACTCGGATATCACCCCTGCACTGTGTCTCGTGATAGTAGGTCCTTGCCGTCACAGCCTCAAGCTTTGATGAGACGGAGATGAGAGGTGATGTATAGGGCAGCTTAATGTGTGCCCCTGTATTACCTTTACTTAACTTTTCTTCTTCCCTTCTTTCATTATCTTTTACTTATTGATAGTTTTCCTTTCTTTTTCCTTCTTTTTCTTTTGGTTCCTCTTTTTTCCGTCCTTTCATCCTTTCTTTTTCTTTCGTCCGTCCTTCTTTTTCCTTTTTTTTTTAATTTTTCCTTCCTTTTACTTTTTTTTCTTTTCGCTCCTCTTTCTTTCCGTCTTTTCTTCCTTTCGTCTTCTTTCTTCCAGTCTTTCTTTCTTTCCGTCTTTGATCATTTTTCCTTCTTTTTCCCTATTTTTATATTCGTTCCTCCTTCTTTCCGTCCTTTCTTCCTTTCTTCTTTCGTCCTTTCTTCCTTTCTTACCTTTTTTGATAATTTTCCCTTCTTTTTCATTTTTTTTCGTGCCACTTTTTTTCTTTTTTTTTCTTCTTTTTTCACAGCAAAGGATGCGGCTCAAGGGCAACAAAAAGAGAGAGAAAAAAAAGCCCGCTACTCGCCGCTCCCACAAAAGTAAAAAGTAGCCAAAAGAGAGGTCAATTTCGGGTGGAGAGGTGTCTTGATGCACTCTTCTTCCTTTCATCTTCTTCCAGTCCTTCTTTTTTACCTCTTTTGATAATTTCCCTTCTATTTCCCTCAAATTTTCGTTCCTCTTTATTTCCGCCTTTTCTTCCTTTCATCTTCTTTCTTCTCATGTTTCTTTCTTTCCTTTTTTGATAATTTTCCCTTCTTTTTCCCTCAAATTTCCGTTCCTCTTTCTTTCCGTCGCTTCCTTCTCTTTTCTGCTTCTTTCTTCCTTTCCTTCCGCAGTTTCTGTTTACGAGGTTTCACGCGGTTGCCCGGTCTCCACGTGTTTACTTTCATGCGCCCAAAACTTCCCGTTACAGCCAGCTTCACCCTCCTCGCGCTCTCTCACTCCTCGCCCTCTCTGTTTCTCCTTCTCCCTCTCCATCTCCTCCTATTCACTCTCACGCTCCCACTTCATCGTAAATTCTTTCATTCTTTCTTTCTCTCTCGTCTTCATCAGTCTGGTTCACTTTTTTTTCTGGTCGCCATCACTCTTCTCTTGTTTCACTTTTCTTTCTTTTTCTTTCCCTTCCTTCTTTTACTTTTCCTGTTTTGTTGTATTTCCGTTTCTCTATTTTGCTCATTGTTTTTTTCCTTGTTGTCATCTTTTCCTCTTTTCCTCTCTTTTTTTTTATCTCCCTATTCTGCAACTTTATCTTTACGTTGCTTCTCTTTTTCTTGTAATCTTTCTTTCATCCTCGCATTTTCTGTTGTTTCTTTTCATCCTTTCTCTTCCTCTGTGTCTTTGTTTGCTCCTTTTTAGCTTCTCCTCCTCCTCCTCCTTGCACGCCTTATCTCTCTTTCCCTGTCCGTCTCCTCCACATTCACGTCACCTTCCTCATCTCCTTCCTCTATGATGTATGCGCTGCGATTCCTCTTTCCTTTCCACCCTTCACCCTTCTCACTAGCTAAGTCTTGCCATACTCCGGCTCATTCACATTCACTTTCTCTATCATGCCCCTCCTTCCTTCCTTCATTCAACGTATATTGTCTTGTCATTAAATTTATTCTTTGTTTGTCTGTATCTGTTTCTATGTATGTCTTTTGGTTTGTCTGTCTGTCTGTTTGTCTCGTGTATTCCTTTTCGTGTTGGATATGTTATGTGTATATGATTTTCCAATATGCCCTACATTTACATTCTCACTGATAACAAATCGAATGTCACCAAAACTCAATTTCTGACGTAATTTTATACCTGGCCTCTTCTATCCCTCCTCTCTGTACTTCTCTACCTTCCTTCTTCCCTCCCATCCATCATGACGTCACGGCAAGGGTGCGTTCTATCTGCTTCTAAGGGTATGTCAACACTTAGCGAAGGTGAGTGATGGCTCCCTTCTTCCTGTCAATCACTCGTCACGTCAATCACTCAGTCTGATGATAATAGAAAACAAATTATCTCCGGTACGCCAGCACACGCACACCCTCGCACACACACTCCAATACATTTGTACACACACACACACACACACACACACACACACACACACACACACAGAGTTTAGCATCAATCGGGTTCCGAACAGTGATCTGAGCATTTCCAGGTATTCATCTCCCGGGAGTAAGTGGGGAAGGCGAGGTTAGGGGAGGGGAAATGAGGCGTAAGAGGATGAAGTGTATTACCTTTGCTTACCTGGAGGAAGGAAGGAGGGAAGGGAGTGAGGGAGGAGAGATTGGAGAGAGCAAGAGGAGACTGGAGGGAGGATAGGGGGGGGTGGGGGGTAAGGGTGAGAAATGGCGGGGAGGGTCATATTCATCTCGTTCTCGTGTTTGCATTCCAGGGAGGGGGAAGGGAGAGGCGAGGAATGGAAGGGAAGGGAAGGGAAGGGAAGCGTATGAACAAACTCGATATATGCTGCGGCGGGAGCGTGAAGGTATTGTATAAGAGGAGGAGAGGGGCATTCCTTTCCCTCTTTCTTTCTATTTCTTCTTTACCTCTAACTCGAATTGGTTTACCTGGAGGAGCTGCAAGGAGGGAGGAGAGGGCGACGAGTTCCTGGGCATTCTGAAATGGTTTTGTTGATGAAAATGGTGGTTGTGACACTCAATAAGGTGTTAGTGATGAAAAAAGATGGTGATGGTGTTGCGTGTGGCTATGTTGGAGATGGTGTTAATGATGGTGCTGGAAGTAGTGTATATAGTGATGTTACAAGCGGGCGTGCTGTATATGTTGACCCACAGCTAGGTTGTTGGTGATGGTAATATGATGGTAAATGTGTATGTCGGGGGGAGTGGGGGGAGAATACGTCCTCTTCCCTGTATTGCTTATACCACCAAAATAATCAATGACCTCACCACACATCACCACTTTTCTCATCGCTCATTATACCTACGACTACCAGCAACCGCCACCCACGCCATTATCATCACACATCACCTCCAGTCCCTTCATCCATTATGCAGAAATACCAAAACCTCTTCCTTCTCTAGACTTCTTTTCCTACTTCTATGCGTGGGCGATGCTTCTGATAGATCTCCTCCTGACCGATCAAATCAAATCCATCCTTATGCAAGTCCTTCATCTTCGCTTCGGTCTTTCTTTCCTACTCCTGCCCTTTAGCTCCATCTCTATCTATCTGTATACTTTTCTTATCACGTGACCATACCACTGTAGTCTATTTTTATCTATTCCAACTTCGGTAAGTCAATAGGAATACCAGAACCATTCTTATATATCTCTTCATCCCCACTACCATCACAACTATCACCACCATTACCATGCCTATCACTAACTCACAGAACAACCCCCACGATCACCGACACTACCACTACACACAAGCACCGTCACCATACCAATACCATCCTTCACCACGCATGCACACACGCCTCCCATTTACGACTCTGCCCCCCCGCCATAAACATGCATCTCTATCCCTTCTCGCTTCCCTTACACGTCTTAACGAACAGCCGGCTAGACGCTCTTGGCATGCAGATCCTTCGGGGGGAGGAGGCGCTATATCGGGAAGTGGCTGTTTCGCCTTCGTGATACGTGTGCGATATTTACTAGATACCTCCCGGACGCAAGGAGAAAGGACGGGAAGAGAGGGAAAGAGAAGGAAAAGAAGGAAGGGCTTGAGAGAGAGAGAGAGATTTACATAGATTTACATAGAAAATCAGACCACACAGACCCCATGGTCCAGACTTGGTGGTCTGTCCTTAAACCTAAGTGATTTTACATTAATCAGAAGACTCAAAACGTTGCACTTCTACTCTAGTTGATATTAAGTTGAAGGTGACGGTCGAGCTTATTTTGAAGGAGTCAATCGTTTTACACTGGACCACTGATGGTGGGGAGCTTATTCCATTCTCGCTTTACAACGTTGGTGAAGAAAAATTTTGTGGAGTCTGAATTACTTGTCTACATCTGAGTTTACGCCATTGTTCCTCGTGCAGACTGTCATCGATCATAAACAATGTTGATCTGTCTACATTCGTGAAACCATTAAGTATTTTAAACATTCGATCAGTTTTCCTCGGAGGCGACGTGTCTCAAGAGAACATGTTAAGGGTAAGCCTTTCTTCGTAGGATTTGTTGCGCAAGGAAGGGATCATTTTCGTTGCCCGACGCTGAACACCTTCTAATTTAGCAATATCCTTTGCATGGTGGGGGGACCAAACTGTACCGTATATTCCAAGTGGGGTCTGACTAAACTGTTGTAGAGCAGAGTATTACATCTTTATTCTTGAATACAAAGTTTCTTTTAATGAAGCCCAACATTCTGTTCGCTTTATTTGCTGCATCGATGCATTGCTGTGAGAATAAATTTTGAGGTTTGACGATTTTGACTAAGTCTTTGACGCATTGAACGCTTTGAGTTTAACGCCGCGCATTTCGTATTCGATCTTCTTATTCCTCGTTCCAACTTGAAGGACCTGGCACTTGTCTACGTTAAAGGGCATCTCCATTTATCCGACCAAGCTGAAATTTTGTGCAAATTCTCTTGGAGGTTTTGCCTGTCTCCGTCAGTGAGAACCGAGTTACCAATCTTTGTGTCGTCTGCAAATTTACTAATGCGATTATTGAGTCCAACATCCACGTCGTTGATGTAAATAATGAAGAGCACTGGGCCAAGAACCGAGCCCTGAGGGACGCCACTAGTGACTGGCGCCCACTCTGAGTTAAATCCGTCAATCACCGCTCTTTGTTGTCTGTTTCTCAACCAATTCGCGATCCATTGGTTTACTTGACCGTCAATACCTATTTACTTTAATTTATAAAGTAATTTATGATGCGGGACTTTATCAAACGCTTTCTGGAAATCAAGATAGACTACGTCCAATGATTTGGTTACGTCATAAACTGAGAAGAGGTCGTTATAAAAGGTCAATAGATTTGATAGGCAGGATCTTTTGTTACGGAAGCCATGTTGTGAATCCCCAATTAATGAATGGTTTGCGAGGTAACTCACAATTTTGTCCCTAATTATGCTCTCGGGTAGCTTACCTACAATTGAAGTTAGACTAATGGGTCGGTAGTTACCTGGTATTTTTTTTTCTCCTTAAAAATCGGTGTCACGTTAGCCTTTTTCCAATCCGAAGGGACGATGCCTTGTCGCAAGGACATATTGAATACGGTTGTGAGGGAGGAGACAATTTCGCTCTTTGTTTCTTTAAGCAGTATAGGATATACTTTGTCGGGTCCGGGACTTTTATTTGTTTTAAGTGAATGGAGAGCTTTAAGGACTTCATCGGTTGTTATTTCAAAATTAGGCAATGCATGCTCGAGATTTACAATAGTACTGGTGTTGGTGGTAGTGGGAGGAAGACTTAGTATTAAACACCGAGGAAGAATTATTGTTTAAGAGGTTTGCAATGTGTTGGCCGTCAATCACTAGTGCACCGTCGCTGTTTGTTAAAGGTCCAATACCACTTTTGATCGCCTTTCTGTTGTGTATGTAAATGAGAAAGATTTCGGATTATTTTTACTGTTGGCTGCAATATTTTCTTCATATCTACGCTTTGCCTGACCTACTAGTCTTTTTACTCGTCGCCTGGCATCATTATAAAGTCTAATGTTTTCGGGCGTGCTTTGTTCTTTCTTTAACCTGTAAAACAATTTCCTCTCATTGACTGATTGTTTCTTTGCACGGTGTGTGTGTGTGTATTAAGAGAGAGAGTGTGTGTGAGAGAGAGAGAGAGAGAGAGAGAGAGAGAGAGAGAGAGAGAGAGAGAGTTCAGAGAGACGAGAGAGAGAGAGAGAGATTTGAGAGAGAGAGAGAGAGAGAGAGAGAGAGAGAGAGAGATATATATTTTGTTTTAGATATTGAGAGAGAGAGAGAGAGAGAGAGAGAGAGAGAGAGAGAGAGAGAGAGAGAGACACTTTTAAAAGCATCCCCCACACACACACAAGGACATGAATTACACGAGGAGGAATCAGGACACCTCTCATCCAGGAAATTGACCTCTCTTTCAGCCTCCTCTGAACTCAAACCGGGGCACGCAAGAACAGGTTGTGGGAGCGTGTATCACTGAGGCGGAGTTCACTCACTGCAAAGCCAACACAGATACACTGGCTGGATTACAGAGCTCCTCATCCACTCACCCACCTACACACACACACACACACACACACACACACATAGTGCAGGGTAACTGATTTCCTTCCGATAAATTTGGTCTTCACACAAACTGCTTCAATTTTATTTTTTATCACTGAGGCGGCCACGGTAATATTGTTTATCGATTCTTAATACCCGTATTTTTTTCCTGATGGCCTCTGTGAACAGCTTGAGATGCGCTTGATCACATTCTTTACAAAATTTTAATTTACAAGAACACTTCGGGAACGTTAGACGAACGACAATGTCACTCTTTGAAGGACGTTTTAATAAAATTTTCCTGTGCTCCCGGTTATTCATAATCTTTAATGTGTGACGGGTTTTTAATAAGGCTAGAGGAGGGAAGGCATATTCCTGCTTGTTAGATAGAATATTATAATACTTTGTGAAATCATCCAGGAGGCGCAGGACGGCAAGCAGCTGCAGATCACCTTCACCTTGGCAGCCAGAAGGAGGGTGAAGGTGAGGCGTAACGAGCGGCGAGGAGAGGACACGAGCATGATGGTGGCGAAACATTTTTGTGAGGAGGAAAGGTCGTGACACACACACACACACACACACACACACACACTATCAGTCAGTCAGCAAGTAAGTCTGCCGTGCGCCCTTTCACCTCCTCTCATCCATTTTCTACAGTGAAAGGAAGCTGAGGTACGCGAGCCATCTTATCGCCAGTCAATCAGCCAGTCAGTCAATAAGTCAGTCATTCAGTCGGTCAATCAGTCAGTCATTCAGTCAGCCAGTCAGGGAGTAAGCCTGGCGCGCTCCCTTTCACCTCCCTCATTCCATTCTCTACAGTGAAGGGAAGCTGAGGTACTCGAGCCGTCTTGTCTATCGCCCTGCCGTGTGTATCTATCAAGAGGTTTGCTTAGCGCTGCTCCTTCTGCCCACTGTGTCAGGCGATGAGGCGAATATACGGTGTTGTCTTATTTACCGTGGAGAGAGAGAGAGAGAGAGAGAGAGAGAGAGAGAGAGAGAGAGTGTAAAAGGTTGGCATCATGTGAGAAGGAAATTGTTCGTGGACGATAAGATTCGAAAGCAAAACTGTAAAATGATTAAGTGGCAAAAACTAGGAAGATGAAAAAGAAAAAAAAGTTTTCTAGGACAGAAATACAAAATGGAGATACTAATTGGCTGATGGTGAGGAGGATGACTTTGATGATTATGAGGTTGTAGAAAATAATAAGATGACGTAAAATACTAACAACACATATAGTAAAAAAAAATCAGCTTAAGAAAAAGGGAAAGACTAAACCTAATACATAAGCTGGAGCGCCGTTCTAATAGAGTAATAAATTAAAAAAATAGAGAAAAGATAAGCGATGGAGAGAGGGAAAGGACAACCAGCTGAAGGGGAGCGAGGAGGTGAGAGAGGAGACCCGAGTGGAATGGTGTGAATTAACAGATGCCTTGCCCAAGATTCCTGGAGCCGCGTTATTACTTCAGGACGAGGATTGGAAAATTCGAGCTATCTTGGGATGAATTCATCACTATTGCGTCAAAGTACATGCAGGACGAGAGCGATGCCGGCGGTAAAGGAACTGCTATGGCTAGATAACGCGGCCTTGGGGAGGAAAGGAGGGAGGCTGGAGGCTTGGGGAGGAAGGAGGGAGGGTGGAGGCTTGGGGAGGAAAGAGGTAGGAGAGACACATGTGCTTGGGGACTCGTTTAGGACGATAGTGTGGCTCAGTGGGGAGGTAGTGGGGGTGTAGGGAGGCACAGCGGGGAGTGCAGTGTGGCTCACTGGAGAAGCAGTGTGGCTCATTCTGATAGTAGTGTGGCTCGTTCGAAAGGCAGTGTGGCCCATTGTGGGGGTAGTGTGGCTTAGGGTCGGGCTGGTGTGGCTCAGGGCTGGGTTGGTGTGGCTCAGCGGAGAGGAAGTAAGCTCTCCGTTAGCCTGTGTAAGCCAAGGCAAGTCCGTTTTTGAAGCAGCGCTGCTCAGTGTGAGGAAGAATCTGCGAGGCGAGCCGGCAGTGTTTGGCGGTGTGATGCAGACAATACTGTTTTGTTAAGCTGATTGCGAGTACACGAGGAAGGATGAGACTTAGATGTGTAATATGAATACAAATACAACTGCGCACATAAATAGCATTAAACATTTCTAGTCATGCACTTGCACTAATCAACAACTTGAAGCAGTCTCTGGGGATGATATTGTGTTGGATCACACATGAGTGCAGACTGGTGAACTATGTAAATGGTGAGGATGCACAAAGTAACTTGCTTCGAAAATCAATTTGGTTTATGTTTTCGTGAACGTCTTCACTTCCCTGTCAAGGTTTCAACTGTTATCGTTGCTACACTTACGGTTGGTGTGTATTCCTCTTACATGATACATGGTAATGGTTGGTTATCAGGAAAGCTATGAAGTCACATTCCCACAGACAGCAACGTCTTACATGATTAAATAAAACCTCGTCACGTGAAAGTCTGTTGGCAAATAATTTTTGTGTTCATGAAGATCATGCATGGGAAATCACTAAGATGTTATCAGGAAGAATAATTACGAAAGATCGTGTGTGTGTATGTGTGTGTGTGTGTGTGTGTGTGTGTGTGTATCAGCAATTGGCATTTTGGATTACGCTGATGGTACTTGAATGTAAAGACAGTTCAGCCATGCACCGAAATGTTTCAAACGCCTAAAATTAACTCCCAAAGTCTGTGTTCAGGCGGCTCGGGAATTCACTCAGGGGGGCGTGCATGGCAGTTTGGTTGTTCAGTTACCTATTTATGCAAATCAAAATAACTAATTACTGTCCCTTCAAATGCATGATTATTCGTAAAATTTGGTATAGGGACCCCGTGGTTCAGTCCAGCTTGCGTTCCGTTGACTGAATACTGATGCGACGAAATTCTGTTTATCTTCGAATTGGCTTTCGGAGTGTGAGTGAGCGGGCGATGGTGCGCTCCTCTTTAGTGACGTGTGCCGGTGAAATGAGGTGACGGCCGTGTGTACATGTGCTGCAAGGCAACGCAAGGTAACGCAACGCAGGAGGGGGTCAGTGAACCGGTGTTGATGGCAAAGTAATTTTCCAGTGAAGCAAATGAATAAAAATATTCACTAAGAGGATTAACTTCATTATCTCGTTCATAAAGGGAGAAACATTATTGAAACAGGAAAAGTGATTGCATTTAGCTGTGGAAAAAAAACGCTAGAGTTGTTCAGAGAGAGAGGGAGTAAGAAAGAATACGCGGAAGGAGTCGTTAATGCATTACTAATTTCCCGGTATCTTATTTAAGGGGCCTTCCCGGGTTCATGTCAAAGCTTTGAATGGAACACACCAGTGACAGGATGGCAAGCGCACCTGCGAGACACTTGCCACTAAGGATAAATTGGAAGGACAAAGAAATGCGGGGCGATGGTGATAGTGAAGCAGAAATATTTACGGTATAAACTGAAGTAGCAAGCTCTTTCGGGGAGGGAATTCACACACACACACACACACACACACACACACACACACACACACACACACACTCCGTGGCGCAACTACACCACTCCGTGGCGCAACTGGTAGAGCGCTGCTCTGCCAGGCTTCACGGTCTGACAGGGCGGCGGTTCGAGCCCGCTCAGGCCGGATTCTTTCCGTTGACTAGAGTGGTTACTGCCCCCCCTTTAGCAAGGGGGCTCCTGGCAGTACCCATAGATCGACGATAAAGAGCACTTGCTCATGTCGGGAGGGTACCTGCTGGCGATTACGAGTCCAACACGTGATCAGGCCGTGGTAAACTGCACACACACACACACACACACACACACACACACACACACACACACACACACACACCTACCCACTCACTTATCTACACCCCTACACATATATATACAAAAGCACAAAAAAAGTACTACACTGCATGCAAAACTACAAAAGAAACTGCAGTTGGGCCGGGCAGAAATTCACTCAGGCGTAAATCTAGAGCTTATATTAATTCCTGCAGACATGTCTCGAAATTGGGAGCGAAGGGAGCGAGCCCCGAGGCTACAGTGCGGCGGGGACGAGCCCGTAGGTGCCGAATACAGGTTTTCGCCGAATTGTTGAGCTGCCGATGAAACTCCGCCACGGTCCGGTTTCGTATTGCAGAAGATTGAAGGGAAAGCATAACGACAGCTTGTTGAAAGATTACACAGGCGAAAAATGCGCTGCGTCTTAAATAATGTGGGAGGAGCCGTTTAGGGGCTGACGGTATCTCTGTGTGTGTGTGTGTGTGTGTGTGTGTGTGTGTGTGTGTAACGCCGAAATGTAGGTTATGTTTTTAATTCATATATGATTGTTTATGTAAAAATGTCTGTTTGTCTGTATATATGTATGTATGTATGTATGTGTTCTTTCTTAGTCCACGGTCCTTTTCCTTCCGTTAAATAGACCTATCTTTTATAAAGCTTGCGCAGACATACTTAACGTTCACAATAATAAAAAAAAATATATATATATATATAAGTAAATATGAAACACCCCTGAGAGAGAGAGAGAGAGAGAGAGAGAGAGAGAGAGAGAGAGAGAGAGAGAGAGAGAGAGAGAGAGAGAGAGAGAGAGAGAGAGAGAGAGAATGAAGCTGCTCAAAATATTTCATAAAAAAAAATCTCCGGGCAAATATCATGAAACTCCTTACATATTCGTGTTTCGCGTACATAAAAATGCGCCAAATAAAAATATTGTTGTTGGTGCTCCCTGTGATATGCATGTAAGCTGAGTAAAGCGAGACAAAAAAAAAAATATGCACGATTTTATGATTTTCCGAACTATAGAACAGGATGCATATCAGTAAATCAGGCAACCAAATGCTCTCTCTCTCTCTCTCTCTCTCAATAATGTCAATACCGTCTTTCATGACAGTCGCAGTCTCCTCAGCAGAAACGCACGGAATTGCACTGAGTGGCAGAATTAACTTTTTGTTTATATTTTATCCGCAGCGGCCTGAATGTTCTATAGTTTTCTACTTTAGTATCGTAGAATATGTCACGGGAAGGAGCAGTTGCACTAAAGTTAACAGTGTTCATGTCTCTGCTGGCGAGGGCGAGGGACTGAATATTATCCTTGGAGCGGCTGGCCCCGAGACCCTCTCGACCCGGAGGACGACTCTCGCTGCTATTGTCGGAGCAAAAACTCCCGTTTGTAAAGGTTACGATATAACAAGAGGTAAAAGGCGTAGCATAGAGCCCCTGCTTGCTATACAACTGATACTGAAAGTGTATTTTTTCCTTCTGCAACAATGATATCAAAGTCATTGTAGACCCTTTAAGATTATGTGTGCCCTCAGAGAAGCGCTATAGTGTATTTTGCTTCAGTATGTCAGTTCAGCTCTTCCGTTTGCCTGTCTTTGTGCGTCTCTGCTTGAATCGACAGCGTTGACTGTTGAATGGGGTTTCGAGCGGCGAGCGAGCGTGGAACAAACCATACTTTGGAACAAACATGGGCAGGGCGGGGGAGCGAGTGCAGGGAGGAGCAAGGCGGGCATCGGGTGGGGGGTGAGGACAGCTTCTGCCGCCTCGTCAGTGTTGCAAGTATGGATACAATTGTATCCAATGGATACATTTTGACGGTGCTCGTACATTCTTACGCCGTTGAGCAAAATGGATACAAAATCGAATTATCAGACAAAATTGGATACTTTTTACCCTTTTGGGGGCAAATTGGATACATTTTGGCCTTTTTGGCCGTCCAAGGGCCGCGAGTTTTTTTTTTTTTTCTTGTTTTCTACAAGCTTAGCCGGCCAAGGGAAATAAAAATACCATCAACCTAATGACAGTAAGAGTGTGTGTGTGTGTGTGTGTGTGTGTGTGTGTGTGTGTGTGTGTGTGTGTGTGTGTGTGTGTGTCAGGGCTAAGCCTTAGAATTTTTTTAGTGGGTTGGCGCTGGTCATTTTTTGTATTACTGAGTTAATAATTAATAATAATTAATAAGCTTCATTTTTTTCTAACGTGACATTTTATAATTAAGTGTTGACTTGATTATTACACATTAGTAATAGACAGCTTACCATGAAAAGTGTGTGTGTGGGGGAGAGGGGAGGATACTCTATCCCTTTCAGTCTGAAAGATGAGGGGGATATGTCCCCCCGTCCCCCCCACAATCGACACCCATGAATTAGCTGGGTTATTACACAAGTGACAAGGCTTGTAATAATTTGTAGTAGACTGTAGGCTATATAACGAGCTGACTGAGGAAAATCAAGGACACTAGCGAGTCACACGTCTTTACTTGTCCAACTGTAAACAGCGTCTGAACACTCAAAAGTTAGAATCTGGACATAGTATAAAATGATAACTTTTTTGTGAGACACGCACACACGCTATAATTATACTTTATATGTATGTATATATGCATACGTATACGTGTGTGTGTGTGTGCGTGTGTGTGTGTATGTAGCGAGTGAGATTCATGCATATGGCAGCGTAATGCCATGGTATACGTAGTAAAATGACGCATACCCCCCCCCCCCCCCAAGTTACTGTCATTCCCCCCATTTTTTTTCTTTTTTTTTACCTTTTGGGCGAAATTAATTTAGTGGGTGGGCAATTTATTTTTGTAGGTGGGTAGTCTCACACCCAGTTAATATGTTACGTTTAGGCCTGGCGTGTGTGTGTGTGTGTGTGTGTGTGTGTGTGTGTGTGTGTGTGTGAATTTTTTTTCTGTATGCATTGGGCATAATGAGAAATTGTTTACTCCCTTGCAATAAAATGCTCTCTCTCTCTCTCTCTCTCTCTCTCTCTCTGTCAGACGCCAGGATGGTACCGTACGTCGCTCTCAGAAACAAGAGAATTCATACAGTGACGGAACTCAATAAGTAACTTGGTTTAATTTAATAGATAAAACTAAATTGGATACGTTTTGGATTCGTTTTAGATTGAATGGATACATAGGATACATTTTGGATGGTTTTATTGATACATTCTCATTTTTCCCACTTGCAACATTGCGCCTCGTTCTGTACAGCAATAAGTAAACAAATATGATATCAGGCGAATCAGACCCTCTGCAGAGATCCGGTAAACTCAGGATATTATTGAAGCCATACCGTGAAATTTGGAAGGTTAATAATTAATTAATCAATGGCTTGAATGTTCTACAGCTGCTTGCGATGTATCAAGACTTCTTTCTTGTAACTTCATAATTTATTCTCTCTCTCTCTCTCTCTCTCTCTCTCTCTCTCTCTCTCTCTCTCTCTCTCTCTCTCTCTCTCGTGTGCATGGGCGCTTCTGTGAGAACGTATCGCTGATCGCCTAATAAATTACATACACAAAAAAACATGACACACACACAGGGTACTCTACGCTTTACATGACTGTGTGTGTGTGTGTGTGTGTGTGTGTGTGTGTGTTTAATTATTAGGCTATTAACGACACGTTCTCACAGAGGCGCCCACGCACACGAGAGAGAGAGAGAGAGAGAGGCAGGAGGAAGAAGAGGGGATGAGGGGATAAAGGGGAAAGAGGTAGGGAAGGGGAGCTGAGGTGCGATGGACGAAGGAAAGTTGATTATGTTATAGTTAATGCAGGGAGGTAGGAGTGTGATAATAGATGGAAATATTGATATGCATGAATGGGGAGGTTGATGGAATGATGATAGGAAAAGTTGAAGGAGTGACGGGCCAAGGACGTTGTAGGTGAAAGTAACGTACTGATGCTGTGGGAAGTGCGAGGAAGAGTAATGAAGAAAAGGTGGATTGGAGTGAGAATAATTAAGAAAAGGTGGATGGGAGTGAGAATAATGAAGAAAAGATGGATTGGAGTGAGAATAATGAAGAAAAGATGGATTGGAGTGAGAAAAATGAAGAAAAGATGGATTGGAGTGAGAATAATGAAGAAAAGGTGGATGGGAGTGAGGATAATGAAGAAAAGGGTGGATGGGAGTGAGGATAATGAAGAAAAGGGTGGATGGGAGTGAGGATAATGAAGAAAAGGTGGATGGGAGTAAGAATAATGAAGAAAAGGTGGATGGGAGTGAGGATAATGAAGAAAAGGGTGGATGGGAGTGAGGATAATGAAGAAAAGGTGGATGGGTGTGAGAATAATGAAGAAAAGGTGGATGGGAGTGAGGATAATGAAAAAAAGGTGGATGGGAGTGAGAATAATGAAGAAAAGGTGGATGGGAGTGAGAATAATGAGGAGAGGGTGGATGGGAGTGAGGATAATGAAGAAAAGGTGGATGGGAGTGAGGATAATGAAGAAAAGGTGGATGGGAGTGAGGATAATGAAGAAAAGGTGGATGGGAGTGAGAATAATGAAGAAAAGGTGGATGGGAGTGAGGATAATGAAGAAAAGGTGGATGGGAGTGAGGATAATGAAGAAAAGGGTGGATGGGAGTGAGAATAATGAAGAAAAGGTGGATGGGAGTGAGGATAATGAAGAAAAGGTGGATGGGAGTGAGAATAATGAAGAAAAGGTGGATGGGAGTGAGAATAATGAAGAAAAGGTGGATGGGAGTGAGAATAATGAAGAAAAGGTGGATGGGAGTGAGAATAATGAGGAGAGGGTGGATGGGAGTGAGGATAATGAAGAAAAGGTGGATGGGAGTGAGGATAATGAAGAAAAGGTGGATGGGAGTGAGGATAATGATGAAAAGGTGGATGGGAGTGAGGATAATGAAGAAAAGGTGGATGGGAGTGAGGATAATGAAGAAAAGGTGGATGGGAGTGAGAATAATGAAGAAAAGGTGGATGGGAGTGAGGATAATGAAGAAAAGGTGGATGGGAGTGAGGATAATGAAGAAAAGGTGGATGGGAGTGAGAATAATGAAGAAAAGGTGGATTGGAGTGAGAATAATGAAGAAAAGGTGGATGGGAGTGAGGATAATGATGAAAAGGTGGATGGGAGTGAGGATAATGATGAAAAGGTGGATGGGAGTAAGAGTAATGAAGAAAAGGTGGATGGGAGTGAGAATAATGAAGAAAAGGTGGATGTGAGTGAGAATAATGAAGAAAAGGTGGATGGGAGTGAGAATAATGAAGAAAAGGTGGATGGGAGTGAGAATAATGAAGAAAAGGTGGATGGGAGTGAGAATAATGAAGAAAAGGTGGATGGGAGTGAGAATAATGAAGAAAAGGTGGATGGGAGTGAGGATAATGAAGAAAAAGTGGATGGGTGTGAGAATAATAAAGAAAAGGTGGATGGGAGTGAGGATAATGAAGAAAAGGTGGATGGGAGTGAGGATAATGAAGAAAAGGGTGGATGGGAGTTAGAATAATGAAGAAAAGGTGGATGGGAGTGAGGATAATGAAGAAAAGGGTGGATGGGAGTTAGAATAATGAAGAAAAGGTGGATGGGTGTGAGAATAATAAAGAAAAGGTGGATGGGTGTGAGAATAATGAAGAAAAGGTGGATGGGTGTGAGAATAATAAAGAAAAGGTGGATGGGAGTGAGGATAATGAAGAAAAAGTGGATGAGGCGAAGCTACCGTAAACTGAATCGCTGAAACATGAAGATGATCGCTCCTCGGCTCAGAAGAGAATGTTCGCCCTCCTGAATAGCAAGACTTTCTCGGTAACTTGCTGCACGAGCAGTAAATGCGATGCTGACCAGGCGAGGGGCTGCCGATAATATGGTTACCGTAATGCTGAAAGGGCGCTGATATGATGTCAGGAATAGGAAATGCTTGCCTATTCCTCCCCTCCTGTACACACACACACACACACACACACACACACACACACACTCCAATAATATCCATAATCAATGCTCGGCTATTAAGTTCGTAAACACTGGGAAGGATGAAATATTTTTTCCCGGTAATTGACTGGTGTGTGTGTGTGTGTGTGTGTGTGTGTGTGTGTGTGTGTGTGTGTGTGTGTGTGTGTGTGTGTGTGTGTGTGTGTGTGTGTGAAGAATAAAAAGTACGGTACATAATAAAGTCAGAAATGGAAAATTGATTCATTTTCATGGGCATATGTAACTCTGTAATCTTACTTGCATTAGGGCCAGTGCATGAGCTATATATGTGAAACTGAACCCTGAAGTGGTGTTACATTGCTTTGCAGGTGATCAGACCCCTTTCTGCAAACGGAAAAAAAAAAATTCTTATTAGTTATTGACATAGTCATACATATTTCTTATATTGCACTAACAGTTCTGTTTTCCTCATAATGTCCTGTCTTGAAAAATCAATTACCTTGTTTCATCTACCAAAATTCAGCCTGCAAGTATGAGAAAGACATGAGAATAAAGCAATCCCTGCTTCCGTCATCTTTATCAATCTATTCAAAGACCATGAAACCATTTTTTCCACCATCGTATCACCTGTCACCTATTTTGACGGAATTAGGTTTTGATAAAAATTGGAAAGGAAAAGTGGGTGATTGAAAAGAAACGTTAAGTAAAAAATGAAATATTGAAGATAGAAAAGTTACAGGAAAAAAAAAGATGAGTATAAACATGAAATGGCAAAGGTCTTAGGTGAAAAATGGGGAAGTGTAAAAGATAGTAGATATTGAAAAAGTTTTTGGAACATTTAAAGAAGCTGTGTTAATTACAACAAAATAAGTGTTAGGGATGAAAGTGGTGAGGGATAGAAAAAGAAAAGGACATTCATGGTAGACAGAAGAGATAAGGAGGAAAGTAAAAGAGAAAAGGGAACTTTTTAAGAAAACTCAAGAAAGAAATGTGGCTGAGCAAGTAAAAGGGGAAAGGAAAAAGAAATATAAAGAATGCAAGATGAAATTAAAACAAGCAATAAAAGAAAGTAAGAAGAGAGTTGATGAAGACTTTGGAAAAAGACTAAGTGACAAATATATAGGGAACAAAACCATATTGGAAAGAAGTAAAAAACGAAAGAAATGCGGAAAATATCTCCCCAAGTAAAATAAATGAAGTTATGGATGAGAATGGAAAGACGTTAAAAGACGGGGAAGCTGTGAAGGAGAGATGGAGAGAATGTTTAAAAAAAACTTAATGAATTTTGAGGATGGACGTCCAGCAGCTGTAACAGCAGCAGTTTTGAGTAGAGGTAAAGGAGGAGTATATAAAGATGTATAACATAATTATGAAGAAGTAAATCAAGCAATATAAATATTAAAAATGGAAAGGCAGCAGGAATTGATGGAATCACAGCAGAAATGTTGAAGTGTGAAGGAGAGGTAGTTACTGAATGGATGGTCAAGTTCTGTGAAGTGGCATGGGAGGGGGGGGGTGCCAGCAGACTGGACAAAATCCATCATTGTCCCAGTTTACAAGGGGAAGGGCAGGAGAGGGGAGTGTGGGAGCTATAGAGGTATAAGTCTCCTGAGTATACCCGGAAAGGCATAGAGAGGGTGCAAAGGCTTACAGAAAAGAAAATCTGTGAAGAACAAGGAGGCTTCAGGAAGGGAAGGGGATGTGTGAATCAGATATTTTCCTTCAGGATGGTAGTAGAAAAAAATAATAGCAAAAGGAAATAAACTATACGCTGCCTTCATGGATTTAGAAAAAGCTTACAACGAGTCAATTGGATGGTATTGTGGGATGTTTTAAAGATTCATGGTGTGGGAGGAAAACTGCTTAGTGCAATAAAGTCTTTTTATGAGAATGCATCTGCATGTGTCAAAAGTAGTGGAGAAACAAGTGAACATTTTGATATAAAAGTGAGCTTAAGACAAGGGTGCGTCATGTCACCATGGTTATTCAATATTTATATGGAAGGTATTATGAGAGAAATGAAGGGCAAAGTTGGGGAGTTGGAGCTAAAATGTACGCTGAAGGAAGGAAGTGGGTGCTGAATTCAATCTCATTTGCTGATGACATAGTGCTCATTGCAGAAAATGAAAGTGACTTAAAAAAATTGGTCAGTGTTTTTGATAGGGTATGTAAAAGGAGAAAGCTGAAAGTAAATGTCAACAAAAGTAAAGTGATGGTTTGTGAGCGAAGTAGAAGTGAGGTTGTAGATTTTGTATGCCCATATAGAGTGGTAGCTGAATGTGAAAAAAATGCTAAATAATTTTGAATGGGGAAGAAATGGAGGAGGTCAATGAGTTTGAGTATCTTGATCAGTTATGTGCAAGCATGGTGATACGGAGGGAGAGACAAGAGAAAGGGCATTGCAAGGAAGAAGTGTGGTAGGGTCTTTGGGACGTATCATGAATGGCAGAAGTGTGAGCATGGAGGTAAAGAGGGATTTGAGAAATACAATAATAGTACCAACCCTCACATAGGCAAGTGAAACATGGGACTGGAATGAAAGTCAGAGGTCTAGAGTGCAGGCAGTGGAAATGAGTTATTTGAGGAGTGCATGTGGTGTGAGTAGAATGGATGGAATAAGTAATGAAAGTGTGTATGAACGTTTTGGAATGTGTCACAGGGGTGAAGGGAAGAGGTGTTGAGTGGTGGAAGAAGTGAAGTGACACTTTAAAATGGTTTGGCCACATGGAGCAAATGGAGGAGAGTGAGATGACCAGGATGGTGTATGTGAGTGAGATGGAGGGAGGGAATGTTAGAGGACGACCTCCAATGAAATGGAGAGAGAGGATGCAGGAGTATGTTAGGGAGAGGGGGGAAAGATCCTTGAAAAACTTTGAGCAGGCAAGGAGGGAGTGTCTGGATAGAAAAAAGATGGAAACTCATCTGCCGTGGCCATCAACTGGTGGGAGCTCCTAGGAGCATGCGTCGATGAAATGATGATAAAGATTGACCTTAACCTGTATTTGAAATAATTCGCTGAAGCCTGTGCATATAACACCTGTAAGGGAGGGGTTGGGGGGCAGTGAGATTAGCTTAGGGAGCTGGTTGGAGGTCACGACTCTGGTTTACAACAGTGCAGCCCTACTGTAAAGAAATATTCAATTTTATCTAACTAGTTTTATATAGCATAGCTATCATTTGATGTGAATATGCAGAATGAAACAATTAAGCATTTCCAGTGCATCCCAAATCGTTCTTGCATGAAAGACCTGTGAAATCCAAGCAGAAATGAGCTTTAAAAAAATATTGTTTACATTACATGCTGAGTACCTGCTTTGGGTGAATCTTTGTCGCCTTCGGCGAAATTTATCAGAACATTAGGGGGCCAGGCATCTCGGCAGAAAGCGAGCCTCCTTTGTTTATTGTCCGTGTGCGATATTGGCATCCATCCAATAGTGTTTTCCTCCACCCACAGCTCCTGGCCCTTAAGCCATCAGCTTTGAACTGCCCACACTCCTGGTAGCGGCATCACCTTTGACCTGTCCATGCTTCTGGTAGCGGCAGTAGTCCATCCAAGGTCTTGGTTCATCTCGCACAACAACCTGCTATCATTTGAGGGTGAAGTATAATATGCTGGGAGCGGAAGCCGGTAACCTCACCGAGACACAAACACTTGGCCTTCCTAGTCTTGGAGGGGTGGGGCTGATACATGCATGGCAGGAACTCAGCAAATAATGTAATGTAAATAGATTTTTTTAAGAAGTCCACTTTGGCTTGATTTCACAGGGCTTTCATGCAAGAACTATTATGGATGAGGAAATGCTACCTGATGGCATTTATATTTTCTCTCGTTTACCAATAAGTAAAACAATGAGAATGATCAGCTACATTATTACTAATATTAGTAGTACTTAGTGTAATTGTTGAAAGTCCCAAAGAAATACAGATAATTTACGATGATTGAAAAAATACTTGGTAGTTCTTTACAAGAACTCCGCTACTCCAGTGCTCCCCACCCCCAAAAACAAGCCAGGGGGGGAAAGGGAAATTGACTGAAATATGGGACTCCCAAATTTACCACCCCAAATCCCTAAAAAAGGGTAAATTTTCTACTCCCAAAAGTGTACTGAATTGCCTATTTCCAACAGCTTACACTGTACGTCAAGTATATTTAAACTACTCCAACCTGTCTTTACCTGACCTAAACTCGACCCTCCCTCTGCTAAGGCGGGTTTCTCTTTCTGCCTGTCTCGTTAGTCAAGTGTGTGACTGACAAGATGGGCAGATACAGAGAAGCCCTTCTTAGCAGAGGGGGGGCGGGGGGTCGAGGAGGGTGAAGCCTCATCGTTACAAGGGGGGTCGTGGGTAGGCTATGGAAAGCTAGGTTGGAATAGTTTAAATATGTTCTACATGCGGTGGGGGTAGGTCCACTACGCTGGCCAACCAATGACACGCCTGGCATTCGTCAACAGGATGGCTGCTAGGTTAGGTAAGAATAGATTACAAGACAATATATTAATGGAACTTCCCTTAAACTCTTAACTAGGGAATTTTCCCTATCCTAGGGAAATATTTTATGGTAGTTTTGGAGGCCCATTTTTCAGTAAATTTAACTCCGCCTTCACAACCCCAATTCTCCACATTTCCTAGGCTTGTCTTGGGGGGTAGGGCGGGGCTGGAATGGCAGAGGGGGAGGCGGACATCTTGTAAAGAATTACCGAGTAGCTCAAGCCTCGTGGGCCCTGTGACCCAATAGTCGCTGGCTGGCAACTCTGGAATAATACCTCATTAACTGAAGATGGTCACTATAGTAAGAATGGAGAGGGGAAAATGATCAGGGATAGTGATTTCATTAACTTTTCTAAAGTCCACCACAGGTCGAAATGAACCATCCTTTTTTGGGGGATAAAAATGATGAATCCACGGGGAATGTAATTCTTGAATGATTCCTTGAGCTAACATGTCATCCACCACCAGTAAGTGCCCTATGAAGGCACACACAAGGACGAGTACCTGGGTTATGGTCAATAAGATGGGCATTTCCCCTGGTACTGATATTGTGTTTGATCACTGGAAATCACTCTCCATACACTGACAATGTTAAAAAAAAAAAAGTTGTCCAGTTTTAGCAAGGGTGGCAAAGAGGCAAAGACACCACACCTAAAACTCACTCAATCTGCTATGCTCCGGCATGAAACTGTCCTACAACTGCATGTACTGTTTCTGCCCACAAACTTCACCCATAATTATCTAACAGAAATCACTAAAGGAACAACAAAACTTACCAGCAGTGAACCCACGTCTCGTTGTCTTGGGCCGCGGCGATCTAGTCGCTCACTGTTCACATGAGCTCTGGTGTCGTCCTGTGAGGGCCTCACATGCACGTCAGCTGCCCCGTCTTCCTGAGGAAGGCACAGGCGAGGCGGATGACAGCTTCCTGGCGTGAGGGGTGGACGCCTGCCGCCGCCAGCACCGTGAACAGGTCAAAGGTGGGCACGTCCAGGGCGCGGAGTTGGTGTCGGAGCAGCACTCGCTGGGAGTGGTGGCGTGGGCAGTGCAGCAGAAGGTGCTCAGTGGTGTCCTCGACGGTCCTGCACCAGCAGGGGCAGTGAGGGTCAGGGGACAGGCGGTGGAGGTGAGCGCCGAGGTGTGTGTGGCCCAGGCGGAGGAGCCTCAAGGCCACGTCTAGGACGCGGAACGTTTTCCTCACCCACGGCTGTGGGAAGGAGTTGGTGCGGTACTGGCCTATGAAGGTGGTGCCGTCCCATGAGGCGTGGCAGGTACGGGAGATGAGACGTTTGGCCGTGTAGAGTGGCAGGGGAAGCGGCGTTATGTTTACCTCCGGCCATGTTTTGTTTTAAACTCGCTGCTGCTGCGACGGTGGCGTACCCTAGCGGCGACGTCGCCGCTGGAGGCGGTCGATTCAAATTGCCTCATTCCGAACCTAATGCGCTATATTATCACATCCTCAGTCAACTTATTTCATAATATGTTACAAACATTCAACGACCAGTTATTTTCTTTGTAAGGCAAGTGTTATAAACGCTTTTAACCAGTAGCTACAAGGATGTAGGGGTCGAATGAAATGACTAACACATTAGTCACGATCTTTTTGACGAAGGATTTGACTAACTTTGGTTTTGTGTGCTGTAGGTATTAATCGGGGGCTGTGTCCCGTCTCCTGGGACCTGTTCCCTTCTCCTATAATTCCTTCCCCTTCTGTCTCTCTCCGGCATATGACCACAGATGTTGCACCGACTAAACGAAATTTTTCAAACTTTCCCACACCCACACAGTAATAGATGGGCCACTAACACCCACACCCACACAGTAATAGATGGACACTAACACCCACACCCACACAGTAAAAGATGGACACTAACACCCACACCCACACAGTAGTGTGGCCCAGACCTGACCGAGGTCAGACATGGGTCACGGCGCTCCGTAATGGAGCAGCTTGGGGCCAGCCTGTTGGCCTCTCCCCTTCCCCTCCATCCCTCTCTCCCTTTTCATCAATAACCCAACACTGTAAGAAACTTTTGTGACAAGCTTAATCATGGTGAGAGAAAGTGAGTGCAGTGCGTTTGTGGTGCCGTGAAGACAATGAAGAGTAGTAATGGCCAGTGTGACGTCGACGCCGCCTAACCATCCAGCCGACGCCGGCCCCCAGGTGCCCCCAGGTACACCAGCCCGACCATCA
>NC_066542.1:2407979-2467979 GCF_024679095.1 Eriocheir sinensis | reverse complement strand
CCTATAGACCTGGGAATACTTAGGAGCCTAACTCACTCCTGTATGGCGGTAGGTGAACAGTTGTGCGTACTCTCCTGCACGCAAAGAGGCAGAAAATAACAAAACACACATGAATTGTTATATAAAAATTATTTTATCAGCAATACTCAGTCAACGATAATTATATTCAATACCCAATAAAGTGTATGGAAAGTGAGCCGATAAATACGTAATAATAATCTGATTTCCAACGAGAATAATCGATAAATGGAATGATACTTTACATGGTGAAACCATGTTCGTGTGTTTCAAATGTTCAAAAGTTCAGTAGTTTTGGGATTTGTTCAATGAAAATTAGCCAACATGCAGAACACTAATCAAGTGATTACGTCCGGTGGGAGACTGTTACCTGCGTGGCTGTCCTCCACGCCGCCTGGACCCTCTGGTCGTGCACGCGTTTGGACGGACGACCTCCTGGAAAATAAAGGGCCGCGGCCATGCAACCCTTATTTACTCGGTGCAGGAGGCGTGGACCTACGAATTAACAGTGGAAATCGGGACAGGGAACACATCTTCTCTATTTATTTAACGGACTGTTCCCCCGACACACACACACACACACACACACACACACACACACACACACACACACACACACACACACACACACACACACACACACACACACACACACACACACACACACACACACACACACACACACACACAGACGTATACACACTATTTCTATATTCAATCTAATTCATCATATTTTTTTTTTTTTAGAAAGGGCGACTGTTCTACTTTTCGTGTTCTTGCTAACGATGTGGAAATTGCTACTATTCATCTGTGGACATATAAGCAATGAGGATGAAGATGATGATAATGATAATAACGACAATAATCATACCAATAACAAAAATAATATAGCAGTAATAGCAAACATAGCTACTCCTGCTACAAAAACAACAACGACAATGATAATAACAACAAATGTAATAATGGGGCACCGGCAGCAGGGAGAAAACAACCATACACACACAAACACACACACACACATCCATCACACGCCTGGGTTGGCCTAACGTCTTGATATCACAATCCCCGCCGCGGCTGCCGAGACTCGTCACTCCTCGGGCCTCTCCGTCGGGGAATAAGGCATTGTACGTCCGCTTCAAATCCTCTCGTCCCGCGACATACTCTTCATAAAAGGGAAGGGCCAGGGCTCGGTCAAAAACATGAGTAAATATTTTTTCTTTCCTACTTTATGATTAAAAAAAAAGCTCCGTGTTTTGTTCTATATATATATAAAAAAAACTGACATTGTTGAGTTTGTTTCAGGGTTGTTGTTTTTTTCTCGTCGCGAACACGAGCCACCTTCAAAGGAATGATTTTACGGCGCTTTTTGTGTTATTTTACTTCGCTCTTGTCATATCTATATTATTTAACTCATTACTGCGCTTCACATTTCTTGCCGATAATTGTGCCACATCATATTTTTTATTTTGTTCAGCAGCAAATTTTCGTTTAATGTCAATATGCTTATACATACGCAATTAGAGACTCCTTGGGGTGGCTTGGGTGGGGGAAGGTTACTCTCCACCAACCAGCCTCACGATGCCAATTACTCCGCAGCAGTGATTCACGGCTAAAAAACCACGTAATTGCGTGCCTGATGAATGAGGCTGAAAATATCTGAATGATTGAGGCGAAGGTCTGGCGGGCATGCCTAGCGGATGAAACTCCCGGGGGTCAGATCCTCTCGTGGTTCGTGCCGGCCGGGGTTGGTCTTTCATCAAGGTTACGCCGATGCGCTTCATTTAAAAAAAAAAAATATTTGAAAGGATATTGAAGAGACTGCGGTCGGCGAACTGTATCTTCGAAGGTTACAACAACAGGCAACCACCACCATCACCATCACCACCACCGCCGTCACCACTACCACCACCATAACCACCACTACTGTCGCCGCTCAAGACGTATTCCAAACGAGTCACAGCAGTGTCTCAAAGGGAATGAGAGAGGGAAGGAACGAAGGGGAGGAGGGAAGTGGGGAAGGGGCATCCACCGGTGGCCTCAGTATTCAGGAAGAAGAGAAGGGAAGGAGAGATGGCGTTGTGAATATTCTTGTCGCATGTTTATTATTCACTTGTAAAACCACTCACGCTGAAAAAAAATGAAATGAAAAGGAATAAAAAATGAGTAAAAGAAATAACAAATCCACGGCCACAAAACCACCGCCAAGTAATAGTTTTTCCTTTATTGTGTTTCCTGTGGCTCCTTGATTCCTTCGTTTTTTTGCCTCCTCTTCGTCTATCTTCCCTCCGTCTTCCTGATTTCCGCCTCCCTTCCATCGCCTCTCCATCTTCCGCCCCTGCCAGTATCGTCTTTCTTCCCTTCGACTTTCCTTCCCCTATCTCATCCCTATCGCCTTTCCTCCATTGTCCTCCTTCCCTTCACCTCTCCGGCTTATCGTCCTTCCTAAGTCTTCCCTTGTTCCCTCGTCCTTCCCTCTGCAATATTCAGCAATAAGAACACAAATAAATATCATAATAAATGCGAGCGGCGCCAGGCAAATGCGAGTGATTTGTTCATTCAGGATTGAGTCAACCACTGACTCAACACATCATTTTGCTTTGGCTTTCTCTTATCTTCTCTCTCTCTCTCTCTCTCTCTCTCTCTCTCTCTCTCTCTCTCTCTCTCTCTCTCTCTCTCTCTCTCTCTCTCTTTTTCTATACTTGTTCATCAGTTTAGGTTACAGTAGTTGCTCTGTTATAGTAACAAATTACTGTTTTTACAGGCTAAAGGTACTATCTGATTATAGTTCTTATCAAAAAGACTAACCTTAATTGTATATAAAACATAGGTATTATCATTAATATACAATGTGACCAGCGATTTACGTTGTTTTTAAAATCTTGCAAAGAACAATATATTACATCATTATCAAAAGTTATAGAATTATTATATAATCTAGTGTAACGAGGCAAGAACTGTCGCTGGTAGTGGGTGGTGTTGCAGCGAGGCTCCTCCAGGGCGGCTCGCGTCCTCTCCACTGCTTTCGTGGTCCGCACCGCCTGTCGTAGTGGTCGTCTCAGGGGCTGCAGATGAGGCTGGTGTTGTTGTGAAGGGTCATCAGGCCCGCCACGTCTCGCCGGTGCTGCAGGCTGTTCACGCTGGTCCATTCAGTTGGTTCATTTGATTAGATGAGTCTTTCGGCTCTTCGCTGTACTTTGTCCAGTAAGCTTAGGCGGACGCTGGCTTCTCCTCCCCAAGCTAAAAACGAGTACTCCATTGTTGATCTTATTTCTTTGTCTTTTTTGGTCAGATGTGCTATTTTTCTCAGTGAATTTATTTTTGCTGTAACTCTTCTAGCTATATTTTCAATGGGAGTTTTGAAACATATTTTTTTGTCATACGTGATTCCAAGGATTTCCACCTTATCTTGAGACTTTAAAGTTTGTCCTTCGAACTGCAATTGGAATCTTGCATCACTTCTGGTTATATTCAACAATTGTGTTTTATGGGGGGCGAGTCTGACCTGCCAACGATGACTCCAGGCTGTGATGTCTCGAGGCCTTGCGTTGAGGTGCTCCACCAGTGCTTTTTCCTGTCCCGGATCGTACGATGTCGTCACCGTACCGTCATCAGCAAGCGTTCGAGCTTCAGGGATGAGGTGCAGCAGGTTATTTAAAAAAGATGTTCCATAGGAGTGGTCCTAGAACACTGCCTTGCAGCACCCCAGCATTGATTTTATACTCTGATGATTCTTGACCATTCATAATAACTCTCTCTCTCTCTCTCTCTCTCTCTCTCTCTCTCTCTCTCTCTCTCTCTCTCTCTCTCTCTCTCTTTTTTTTTATCTAAACAAATTTTTACAAAAAAAGGTGGCTCAAAACTACACTTTTTAGGTATAATTATTCTAAGAGCCTGTGTATGGGACAAATTGAATTGTCGAATGTTGAAACATACAAACATACAAATACCAAATACGGAAAAAAAACATGTAAAAATAATATGGAGTAATGTCAGTTTGTCACTTTATATTTATAGTTTATAGCACTAGCGCACTTGGGTGTCCCTCACGCCACCTGTGAGCAGCCAGCCTCACCTGCTGCGTGCTCATGTTCTCCACTTGGGGAGTGGCTGCCGTGAACATGTTCCACAGGCGTGTGGTCCTGGCTGTATATGTGCGCTGGTGCTGCCTGGAGTGTGATCGAGGCACCTCCACGAGCTGGTCACCGGAGAGTGCTGTCCGGGTGAACCTCTGAGCAGCGCGTGGAGGAAGCCTCAAGCTGCTGAGGTGGGGAGCCCCCTGCACCTGGGCTTTGTGACACACCACCAGTGCTGAGACATCACGGCGGTGCTCCAGCGATGTCACAGTAGCAGACGACTCCTCCAGGTGCTCGCTGGCCTCCACCAGACGCAGTGCTCGTCGCTGCACTGCGTCGAGCCTCTGCATGTGGGTGGCAGCACTCGCCATCCAGCACAAGGCACCGTACTCCAGATACGGTCGTGTCTGTGCCTTGAAGAGAGTGAGGATGCCCCTTGGGTCGAGGGATCCCGCTACTCTTCGCAGGACAGAGACTCGCAGGGAGGCCTGGCGGGCAACAGCTCGGACGAGGAGGTCGAAGCGCAGGCTTTGGTCCACAGTCACTCCCAGGACATTGATGTGGTCCTGGAGGGGCAGACTCTTGCCTCCAAGACGCAGCTGGCCTGAGACTGCTCAAGAGACGTCTGGGGACCGTGAAATGACCATGGCGTGCGTCTTCTCCGGTGCGAGGGTGACCTGCCACTCCTCTCCCCACTGCTCCACCAGGCTGAGCTGCCTGTTGATCTCCTCGACGGCGCGCTGGCTGTCGGGGCGGCAGTAGGAGCGGGAGAGTGTGCAGTCATCGGCGTAGGCTGACACTGCCGATAGCTGCCGGAGGAGATCGTCGATATATATATGTTCCACAGGATTGGGCCAAGCACGGAACCCTGTGGAACTGAGGCATGCACTGGTGAAGGCCTTGATGACTGCCCGTTGATCACCACTTGAAGGGTCCTCCCCTGGAGGTAATCCTTGAGCAGCATCAGTAGGGCACCCTGGACACCTTTGGCGCGAAGCTTCTCAATGAGCCCCGCGTGCCAAGCCCCGTCAAAGGCTCCAGCAATATCCAGGGCTACCACAAGTGTGTCCAGTCCTTCATCCAGTGCGTCTTGCCAATCCATGGAGAGGAGGAGGAGGTCCGCGGTGGACCGGCCAGGCCTGAAGCCAAACTGTCTATCTGAGAGGAGATGGCTCTCACTCAGATGCTGACAGATGCCTGCAGCCACCACACGCTCCAGCACCTTGCCCACCACAGAAAGCAAGGAGATGGGCCTGTAGTTGCTGGGCTCGGACCTCAAATTTTTCTTGTGGACCGGAACCACACGCGCCTCCTTCCATAGTGAAGGCCACTTGCACTCCCTCAGGCAAGACGTGAAGACGGCGGAGAGAGGACCTGAGAGCTCCTTGGCACTATTCTTGAGGAGGCGTGGGCTTATGTCATCCGGGCCAACGGCTTTCCTGCGTCCAGCGCGCTGAACAGCCGCTCAACCTGCCCTGCCGTCACCGACACGGAAGAGACAACACGGTCGGTTTCCTGGGGCAGCACAGGTGGGGGTCGTCCCGGGTCACCAACCTTCATTTTCATGGCGAATAGCTCAGCCAGGAGCGAGGCTTTGTCTCCACTGCTTGTGGCCGTGGAACCGTCAGGCCTGGTGAGTGGAGGGACGGCATGGGGTTGGTTAGCCCCCTGCCGCTCCTTAACGAGACTCCACCAGGCTTTGTTGCCAACTCCTGGGCCGCAAAGTTTCCGCTGCTGGTCCTCTCTCTGTCGCCTCTTCGCCCACGCTCAGGTAGCTGTCATCCGTTTGCAGGCCTCCCGATGTTGGACCTTATTTTGGCGTGACGGATGACGCTTGTACCTCTCCCAGGCGGCATGCTTGGCCTCGGCAGCAACCCGGCATCGAAAACCGAACCACGCGAGGCGCCACTAGGCCTGGCGAGGTACACCCTACTGGGGACATATTGTTGCTGGAGGGCAAGGAGCTTGGTGGTGAGAGCCCTTGCCTTGGCCTCGGCGTCCCCAACCAAAAGGGTCTCCCAGTCCGTGTCCTCCACGGCGTCTCTCATTGACGGCCAGTCGGCCCTCTCCCAAAGCCAGATGGTGTGCGGGACTGCGTCTTCCCTCTCTGTGGTCAGCTCAACCCGCGCCAGTACGGCATAGTGGTCAGAGCTGCCCACTGGCCCCAGCTACTGGCAGCGGAGGCTGGCCTCGGGGAGGTCCGATAGCACAGGGTCCAGTAGCCCTCCTCGCTCATGTGTGGGGAAGGTTACGTGGTTTACCAGGCCCTGTACCGTCAGTAAGTTATCGAAGGCTCCTTGCTCCAGGTGGAAGTTTAGATCTCCCACCACCATCACGTGGGAGCACTGGTGACGCAGGAGCAGGGTGTCGAGCTCCTCCGTCAGGCAATCCAGAGGAGCCCGCCCTTGCCTAGGGGGGCGGTACATGACAAAGAGGAGGAGACCACTGTTGTCCGTCAGTGCCACCCTGAAAAACAGAGCTTCCGTTTGGTGAGGCAGCGTCACCTCGAGCTTCTGTACATTTAGGCAGTCCTTAAAGCAGGCAGACACGCCTCCGCCTGCTCTGTTCTCCCTGTCCTTCCTCACCCAGTGGGAATAACCCGGGATTTTGCCAAACGTTGGCTCCACCTCCTCAGTGAGCCACGCTTCCGTCACAGCAACAACGTCGGCTCGATGGCGCAGGACAAAATTGTGGGTGAGGTCGCCAACATTTGTGCGCCCCTGACATTCTCTCTCTCTCTTTTCCCTTCCCTTCCCGTCCCTTCCCTTCCCTTCCCTTCACTGCCCTTCCCTTCCCTTCCCTTCCCTTCCCTTCCCTTCCCTTCCCTTCCCTTCCCTTTCCTTTCCTTTCCTTTTCTTTCCTTTCCTCTCCTTTCCTTTCCTTTTTCCCTTATTCAGCTTATCAAAGCGCAGGCTAAGAGGTGACCTTATAGAAGCGTTTAACATTTTTATGATTATTTTACAGTCTCTCAATCAAGTGTAACAAAAAACAATGGATACAAAATAACGAGGAAGCGTTTCAGCTCAAATGATTCAAAACATTTCTTCTTTAACCGTGTCATCAATGTACGGAATGGTCTGTCTCAAAACGTCGTCGAAAGCGAAACCATTTGCACGTTCAAAAACCGACTAGACAAATATTTAGAAGCTAACCCGAACATCCGCTGTTTTGCTCCGGTCTAACAGAAAGTAGTATTAGCTTAATTGTCGTGTATGATCTTCCTTCTGTCCATGAAAAATTCCATTGTAGTTTTTCTATACTACATGGTATTCTTCCTTTTCATGCCAGCCTCGGCTGGAGGGACTGGTGGGAGGGGAGGAGCCTTCGCCTTTGCTGTCATGTGTCTCTGACTCGTAGATTAGAGTAGATGGTAGCAACAACAAACAGCCTAGTTAGGACCAAGAGGTCTGTTTCTGTTTGCTTTTCCTTTGTACTCCTTTCCTCGCTCCTCCCTTCCCCTTTCCTGGAATGCAAACACGTGAACGAGCTGAATATGACCCTTCCCGCCATTTCTCACCCTTCACCCCCCCTTATCCTCCCTCCAGTCTCCTCTTCTTCTCTCCAATCTGTCCTCCCTCACTCCCTTCCTTACTTTCTTCCTCCAGGTAAGCAAAGGTAATACACTTCATCCTCTTACGCCTAATTTTCCCTCCCCTGACCTCTCCTCCCCCATTTACTCTCGGGAAATGAGGTCCTGGAAACGCTAAGGTCACTCTCCGGAGCCCGATTGATGTTAAACTCGGTGTGTGTGTGTGTGTGTGTGTGTGTGTGTGTGTGTGTGTGTGTGTGTGTGTGTGTGTGTGCGCGAGAGAGAGGGTGTGCGTGTGCTGGCGTACTGAAGATCATTTGTTTTCTATTACCATCAAACTGAGTGACTGACGTGCCGAGTGATTGACAGGAAGAAGGGAGGGGGTGCCTGGAGCCATCACTCACCTTCGCTAAGTGTTGACTTACCTTTAGCAGCAGATAGAACGCACCCTTGCCGTGAAGTCATGATGGAAGGGAGGGAAGAAGGAAGGTAGAGTAGTACAGAGAGAGAGAGAGAGAGAGAGAGAGAGAGAGAGAGAGAGAGAGAGAGAGAGAGAGAGAGAGAGAGTGAGAGAGAGAGAGAGGAGAGAGAGAGAGAGAGAGAGAGAGAGAGAGAGAGAGAGAGAGAGAGAGAGAGAGAGAGAGAGAGAGAGAGAGAGAGAGAGAGAGAGAGAGAGAGAGAGAGAGAGAGAGAGAGAGAGAGAGAGAGAGAGAGAGAGAGAGAGAGAGAGAGAGAGAGAGAGAGAGAGAGAGAGAGAGAGAGAGAGAGAGAGAGAGAGAGAGAGAAGCTGGCTGTGACGGGAAGTCTTTGGCGCATGAAACAAAACGCATGTGGAGACCGGGCAACCGCGTGAAACCTTGTAAACAGAAACCGCCGAAGGAAAGGAAAGAAGAAGAAGAGAGAAGGAAACGACGGAAAGAAAGAGGAACGAAAAAAAGAGGGAAAAAGAGGGAAAAATTATTAGAAAAGGCAAGAAAGAAAGACGGGAAAAAAGAGGATGCAAGGACGGAAAAATGGGGACCAAAAAGAAAAAGAGGGATAAAGAAGGGAATATCATCAAAAAAGGAAAAAAAGAAAGACTGGAAGAAAGAAGAAGAAAGGAAGAATGGACAGTAAGAATGAGGAACGAATATAAAAAGAGGAATAAGAAGGGAAAATTATCAAATCAGGAAAAAAAAGAAAGACTGGAAGAAAGAAGAAGAAAGGAAGAATGGACAGTAAGAATGAGGAACGGATATAAAAAGAGGAATAAGAAGGGAAAATTATCAAATCAGGAAAAAAAAGAAAGACTGGAAGAAAGAAGAAGAAAGGACGGAATGAATGAGGAACACACAAAAAGAGGTAAAAAGAAGGAAAAATAATCAGAACAGGAAAAAAGACTGGAAGAAAGAAAATGAAAGGAAGAAAGGACGGTAAGAGAGAGGAACGAAAATAAAAAGAAGGGAAAAGAAAAGGAAAAATCAATAAGTATAAGATAATGAAAGAAGGGAAGGAGAAAAGTTAGGCCAAGGTAACACGGGGAGCACACATAAGCTACCCTATACATCACCTCTCATCTCCGTTTCTTGAACGCTCGAGGCTGTGGCGGGCAAGGACCTAGGCCTACTATCACGCGACACAATGAGGCGTGATATCCGAGTTTCCACAGCTTACACATCAACCAACCAGCCGTAAGGGTAGGACGAACAGCTGAATGGACACCGCCAACAGCTCTAGCCGGGTATCGAACACAAGCCTGATGATTTGTCGCTGGGCATGATAACCACCAGACGACAGAGGAACGTTTTGAAACATTAAGATAAGAAAAAAATGTAAAGAACGACATAAGACAGAAGCACAAAAGAAGGAGAGTGTATATCAGAAAGCAGAAAGAATGAAGCCGAGAGGAAGGAAGAGACACCATAAGGAGGAGGGCGGAGAGGAAAGAATCCCCCAATAAAGATGGAGAAGAGAAAGAGGGAAGATAAGTGACAGGATAAAAAGTGAGATCGGGAGAGACAGCCGGAGGGAAAGAAAGTATGAAAAAGAGAGCGAGAAAGAAAGGAAAAGATTGAGGACGAGGGCAGGAAGGATGGAAAGAGTGAGAAACAACATAAAAGAAAAGAGTGAGAAGAAAGAGAAAAATAACAAGACCGAGATATTGATTGGAAAGAATGGCAGAGAGAAAGAAGGTGGATAGATAAGAGAAAAAAAAAATAATGAAAGAGGAAAAAGCGAAGGACAAACAATCTAAGACGATAGAAAAAAGAAAAATGGAAAAAGAAAAAAAAAAACAAAAGCAGAAAAAAAACAAAATAAAGAAATTAAAGATGAAATTTATGGGCAGAAAATGTTGCACGTGGTTTAAATGGATAGAAAAAAAGTGATGATCGCGTTGAAAAAAAATGTAACATGCAGTGGAATGTGATTTGATGTTATTGACTGCGATTAATATATACTCAGGAGAAGCGATTATCTCTCTCTATCTTTCACTATTTATCTATTTCTCTATTTACCTCTCTCTCTATCCTTGTATCTGTCTAGCTATATATCTATCTCTGTCCCTCTCTCTAATATAGGTGAATCAAACTTAGCAAACCTCAACCAAAACATACAGGAAAATTTCACGTATGGACACCTGCTTCTTATTGCTGTTGTTTTCCTTCTCGTGTTTCTCGGCTCCTTTTCTACATCACTCATTTACCTTTTTAAAAACTCCATCACATTCTTTTATCTTTTTTCCACTTTAACTTCAAACACTCCACTGCTTTCAGTCGTTCCTCTTCTCTTTATTTGTTTTCATCCCTATTTTTCGCAGCCTCCTTTACACCTGGGTCCATTTTCTTCTCAGTTTCTACATTCGTGAGTCAGTGGAGGAAATCACTGAAAATCCTCAAGGCTGCCGAGAGCGAGCGCGCCGAGAAATGTAAACGTTCTCACTCTCTCTCCACGCTCAACAAATTAACGAGACTTTTATAGAGCCAACTCAGAGCCTGCCGACGCCCTGCCCTTCCCCGCGGCGAGCTTCATAAGGGGCGATAAATCAATGTCTGTCATCTGATATCTCAATGATTCAAGACTCTCCGCGCAGGATTGCTCTTCACCCTTTACTCTAATGTACCTATTTTTGCTATACAGAGTTTCTGGTTCTTATTATGAAAGTAACTGTAAGGTAAACGGCTATCATTCTTCTATCCTAATACTTTCACTGATTTTCATAAGAACATAAGAACATAAGAACGTAAGGAGTCTGCAAGAGGCCGGTTGGACTATACAAGGCAGCTCCTGTACACTCAACCCCACCTTACCTCACCATCCATTGCTTTATCTAACCTCTTCTTGAATGTATCTATGGCATTGGCACCCACAACATAGCTCCCAAGCCTGTTCCATTCGTCCACCACTCTATTGGTGAGCCAATTCTTGCCTATGTCTTTGTTGAATCTGAATTTGTCTAACTTAAAACCATTGCCACGCGTCCTACCTGGTTCTTTAACTATGAAAATCTTATTGACATCCCCTTTATTAAAGCCCTTCATCCATTTATAGACTTCGATAATGTCTCCTCGCAACCTTCGCCTTTCTAGAGAGTGTAGATTTAAATGCTTCAGCCTGTCTTCATAAGGCAAGTTTCTCACCCCCTGAATCATCTTTGTCATCCTCCTCTGTACAGATTCTAACATCTTTATATCCATTCTATAGTAGGGGGACCAGAACTGAACTGCATAATCGAGATGAGGTCTAACTAGTGCTAAGTAAAGTTTGAGGATGACTTCATCGCTCCTATTGCGTACGCTCCTTGAGATGAAACCCAGTACTTTGTTTGCCCGATTTTTAGCCTGAATGCATTGAGCCCTAGGACGGAGGTCAGCGCTCACTAGGACTCCTAAGTCTCTCTCACGCCCAGACCTGCTTAGAGGAGTGTCATTTAAGGAGTAGTTGTGTAAGGGGTTATTCCTGCCTACACTCAAAATGCTACACTTCCCGACATTGAATTCCATCTGCCACTTCCCCGCCCAATCATATAGTCTGTCAAGCTCATCCTGGAGAACGGTAGCGTCCCTGTCTGACTGGATTACTCAACCGATCTTGGTATCATCTGCGAACTTATTGACAATACTACTAATTCCTGTGTCCAAGTCATTGATGTAATTAATAAAAAGCAGAGGACCCAGCACCGACCCTTGTGGGACGCCACTCGTAACACTGCCCCATTCAGATTTTTTACCATTGATTGCACTCTGCTTCCTACCACTAAGCCACGCCCCGATCCAGGTCAAAACTTTCCCATCTACGCCGTGAGCCTCTAATTTTAGTAATAGCTGATGATGAGGGACTTTCTCAAACGCTTTACTGAAATCTAGGTACAATATGTCATAGTTTTCATCTCGGTCAACCGCCTCGATTACTTTAGTGTAGAAGGACAACAGGTTAGTAAGGCAAGACCTACCCTTTGTGAACCCATGCTGTGAATCATGAATTAAATTATGCTTTTCTAGATGGTCCCGAATGCTCCCGGCTATAATTGATTCCAACATCTTTCCTATAACTGATGTTAAGCTAATTGGACGATAATTTGAGGTGGCTGACTTGTCTCCCTTTTTGAAAATCGGCGTCACAGTAGCTATTTTCCATTGACTGGGCACATACCCAGAATCTACCGACATCTTAAAGAAATCGGTAAGAGGGCCACTAAGGACCTCCTTGCACTCTTTCAGAACCCTTGGGAATACTTCGTCTGGGCCCGGCGATTTGTTTTTCTTCAACCTACCAATCTCACCCTGGACTGCTTGCCTAGTGATGATCATATCCCTCAACTTGTCGTTCTCTTCGCCCTCATATACCTGAACTCTCTCCGGAATGGTTGTTAGATTTTCCTGCGTGAAAACTGAGAGGAAATAGTCATTCATCATTTGGCTCATATCTTCTCCATTCTCAACGAGCTCGCCCGTGTTTGTTTTCAACGATCCAATTCTGTTCCTTGTTTTTGTTCTGTACAATTTGAAGAAGCCCTTGGGATCGCTCTTGGCCTCGTTGGCTACCCTAATCTCATAATTTCTTTTTTGCTAAGCGGGTGTTCTTCGTCACCAACCTGGCTAGCTCAACATACCTACCCCTGAGGTGGGTTTCTCCGTTCTTTATTTTCCTATAGATTCCTCTCTTCAAGCGAATCTCATACTTGAGTCTGCGGGTCATCCATTTGGGATCGTTATTTTCCTTCCTACGTGCTTGGTAAGGGATATGCTGCTCTCTGACCCTCTGCAATTACTCTAACTAAATTATTGTAGGTCATTTCTACATGGTTCCCCTGTCTTTCCGGTTCCAGCCCTGAGATCTGGCCCTCATCCAGCCCTAAGGTTCTCCAATTTACCTCCTCAAGGTGTCTTCTGAGCCCCTCATAATCAGCTCCTCTAAAGTCAGGCAAATGTAAGCGGTTGTTAAGGCTGAAGGCCTTGCTGAAAAAGTCACTCGCCGCCGACATCCGTGGTAGAATTTCTGAAATCACAATGTTAGGGGGATTTAGACTTGTACTGCTGGATAAGCCTACGGTACTTATCCAGCAGTTCCTCGAACCGGGTCGTGGTGACCTCGTTCGTACCTGTGTGGAGAACAAAAAGAGAGTCATTAGAAGCCTCAGCGGTGACCTCGTCCAGGGCAGCTGTGATGTCGTTAACTCCAGCTCCAGGATAACAATAGTTACGCCTACGACGGGGGATCTTCCACAGAATTCAGCCACCTGATGGCGAATCATAGAGTCCCCAGCCAATAGGGTGCTCTGCTCCTCGTACTCCTCTTTCAGTTTGGCAAATCTGTTGAAGCAGGGAGTAGGGTAAATGGCGCTCGGGGCGGGTCTGGCTCCTCCTCTCACAGGAGTGAAGCCTGCAGTGTCAGGTGAAGCTCTTTCATTCTCCTGTGGCAAGACACCCCCGGCCGATGACCGGGACCGAAGTGCAGGCGTGGTGGGTGATGGGGCGCCAGCGGGAGCAAACGCGACGATGCTCGCCTGGATAAATTCATCTCAATAGCTATCCAACCTAGACCATACCATATCATAGTTATTATTCTCTCTCTCTCTCTCTCTCTCTCTCTCTCTCTCTCTCTCTCTCTCTCTCTCTCTCTCTCTCTCTCTCTCTCTCTCTCTCTCTCTCTCTCTCTCTCTCTCGCTCGCTCGCTCGCTCGCTCTCTCGCTCTCTCTCTCTCTCTCTCTCTCTCTCTCTCTCTCTCTCTCTCTCTCTCTCTCTCTCTCTCTCTCTCTCTCTCTCTCTATCAAACTCTCTCTCTCTCTCTCTCTCTATCTATCTATCTATCTATCTTTTCTCTTCTTCTCTCTCTCTCATACACACTATTCCTCTTCTGTTAATCATTCTCCTATATCAAGATTTTTATGCCTTTCCTTCTCACCTCATATGCTTCCATTTCTTACAGGCGTTCTTTAACACTCCATTTGTTCGTATCTAATTACATTCTACGCACTTGTTTACCTATCTAGGCTCACCCCCTCAAACCACCCGTGTATCTTTAGCGGTGTTACTACTTCTAAGCCAACCAGACTGCTCTCGCCACCTGCTCAGCTCCCCTTTCACACGCCTCTCTTGTAAACACTACTGGCATGTTCGTAAACACTTCCCCAGGAGTTTTCATCGCCGCTGAGGAGGTGTAGCGCCCGACAGGTTACTTGCGTTCGTTCCTCCTGTACTTCCCCTTCCACCTTTTTTTTCATCCGTCCACCTGCCATTCGTCCTGTTACGTTTACATCCTTATATTATTATCCCTATTTTCGTTACTGGTTTATCTATTTTTTTCCTTCCTCGTGTTTTATCTTTCCTTATGCATCATTCGTGTCCTATTGTCTCTCTTCCTGATATAGATACGAGCTTCAGATTTCTAACCTCTCCATCTCCTTTATTAATCACTTCTTTATCCCTGTCGCCACACTCCCTTTCCTGCCTAACGAAATTAATCTCTGTCTTTCCTCTGTCAACACGGGGAATTATGTGCCCTTCTCTACTGCTTCCCTCGCTGTTTCTCTTACTTATGTCTTCCTCTGTATGCCGTCTATCTTACTATCTGTCTGTCTATCGTCCCCTGTCCGTCTAATTTTGTCTGTCTAGCGTCCTCTGCCTGTCTATAATTCTCTGCCTGTGTTTGCCTATGTCTCTGTCTATGTCGATGTAATGTCTCTCTCTCTCTCTCTCTCTCTCTCTCTCTCTCTCTCTCTCTCTCTCTCTCTCTCTCTCCCCCCCCCCCCCCTGATATTTTCTGTTTCCGTCTAAATCCTGCTTTACTCTCTTCTCAATCTCCTTGGCTTTATTTATCCTTCTTCAAGTGAGTTTTATATAATTTTTTCTTTTCTTAATCAACTTAAACACTCACTGTCCTCCCTCTGTTTTTCCTCTTCCTCAACGTTCATTGCCACTTTTCCTCTTGCTTGCTTTCAATATTTCTTTCCCCTTCTGGTTCTTCCTCCACCCATCCTCATTCTCTCATACTTATCCGCTCTCTCCTCACCTCTTCCCTTCTTCCTTCCTCTTCACATTTACACCATCAATACAATTTTTCTTCAGCACACTAGGTATTGCTCTCTAGTGATCTCATTTTATGTTTCCTGTTCCATCTTGCTCGTGTAGTCTGCTCTGTTTCCCGTGCTAGGTTCGACCCTCCGTGGATTACATAATCAATTAACTTATTCGTGTAACATCCTCAGCTTAACGTTTGATTATGGAGGCTTTTTAAGAACAGGTTGTGATGATAATGATGAAAAGGTTGATGATGATTAAGATGAGTTCAGTTGTGATGCTGCTTGTGGTGGTGATGGTGGTGGCGTCAATGATGTAATTAAGTAAAGGGTACAGATTAAGTAGAGTAAATCACATAAGAGAGAGAACAAAAGACTCATACAATATTAGTTCTACCTATGAACAAAAAACAAGAAAGAAAGCATTATGATGGGTTCGTATTGCTTAATCCTTCCTTTCAGAGGCGGCTAATAACGGATAGGCTGGAGGGCAACACAGCTTTTGTCAGCATCAATTCACGGTGGTCGGGGCACGGGCTGGGCGGGGCGGGGCGACGGCAATAACATGCAGATGGCTCATTTGGCATTCCCCTCAGTGGATCATGAGGGGGCGGCGTAATTGCCCTTCATCCCTGGCACACACTGAACGTCACTTGATCGAGGCCTCTCTTTTCGCCTCTTTTTCCACGAGATCACTACTTTGCCCGATTTAGTGGATGGAGTTGGCTAAAGGATAGAACGCAACGAATATAGTGCGCAATAAAGGCTGAGAGATCGTGGAATTGGAGGCCATTTACCAACCGAGCACCGTTACCAACTGCAAAGTGATTTTTTTTTCTTTCAAGGATTTTTGAAAGTGCAAGATTATTGTATGAGTGTGTGGGGGAGGGGGGGAGTGTGCCTGTTTGTGTGTGCCTGTGTGTGTGTGTGTGTGTGTGTGTGTGTGTGTGTGTGTGTGTGTGTGTGTGTGGGTGTGTGTGTGTGTGTGTGTGTGTGTGTGTGTGTGTGTGTGTGTGTGTGTTGATTAAAAAATGGCATCGATATATGAAGACTGCAAACTCGGTGGAGTGAAAAATTCTTTTGGCGAATAATTTAATTTTCAGGGAAGGCGGCGAAAACAAATTTTGAAAGTTTTAAGCCAAAGCAATATTATGCAAACTTTCTCCATCGCACAGCAATTTGCACTGAAGTAAATTATTCATCTCCATTTATTTGTGTCTGGGCGGTCATCCTAGTGTGAGGAATGCCTCCCCGAGCATGCTTCCTTCCCTCGCTCTCTTCCTACTCCTCCTCAACCTGCTTTCCTCCCACCTCCTTTTCCTCCTCTCGTTCCGTGCCCCCTACCTCCCTTCCCTCCCATCACCCTTCATGTTCCGTTTCCGCAACACTTCTGCTTTGCTCTCTACCAAGCCCTTTATCATATCCTCCTCCTCCTCCTCTTCTTCCTATTATTCGTTTTCTTCTCATCCTCACTTCATATTCCTCTCCTTCTATTTTCTTATTTATATACCCTCTTCATGCTATTCCGTATTCGTCTTCCTCTTTCTTGACATTTCTCAAAAAATATAATGTTCTATACCTCTTAACTCCAATGGACACATGTAAGGGCGTGTGAGGAGATGCTTTCCCGCTTTTCTAATCTGTTCATAAATCGCGCTGGGATGCTTCACTACAACAAGTCAGACCGCCAATACCGCAACGTGTTCAAACAGGTTTTCGCTTACATGCATTATCTTCCATGCTTCTTTGTTACTCCTTTTGTTTTCCCCCCTTTTCTTCCTTACTTCTGTTCCTGGTTTGTGTATGTGTGTGTGTGTGTGTGTGTGTGTGTGTGTGTGTGTTGACAAAGTATACATTTTTAGTCGTTTCTTTCATTTATTTTTTTTCTTCCTTTCTTTCTTCTTTCACTTTTATCTTCTTCCCTTCTTTCCTTCCCTCCCTCCTCACTTCCTCCCTTCGTTCCCTCCTACGCGTGTACTAAAACTGCCTTTACCTTGTAGCGCAAAATAAGTGTCTGTGTTGTTTGCTCCTGTGCTGCCTCCTCATCCGCCTCCTCCTCCTCTTCCTCCTTTCTCTCGTCCAGCTATTTGTATTTCCTTTCTCCTCCGTTCTCCTCTTCTTCCCATCTAGATTTATTTGTTTATTTTCGTCTTTTATTGTATTTTCGCTACTCCTATTATTCTTTACTGAGACGAAAAATTTATCTAGTGTAATTTATTTTCTTTTCATTTTCCTGCTTTAATCTCTTCACCACTATTTATCTTTTTCCTGTCACAGTTTTCATGCTACTGTTTCCTTCCTTTTTTTCTTCTTCACGGTCTTTCTCATCTCCTGTTTTACATCTTTCCCTTCTCCGTTCCTTCTCCTACCTTCCTTCTTCCTCTTCCTCTCCTCTAGTTTCCTTCCTTCTTTTCTTCTTCACGGTCTTTCTCATCTCTTTGTTAATCCTTCCCTTCTACGTTCCTTCTCCTACCTTCCCTCTTCCATCTTCTCTATTTCCACTTCCTCCTCGTGTTTTCCTGTCTTCTTCCTCCACCTTCGCCTTTGTTCCCCCTTAATGCCAGTACTTCAAGCCTATACAGCGGGGCACAATACCAAAGCGGGTAAGCTCGTTGCACGCTAACAGCCTTCCCGTTGTTACCTTCTATTGCCCAGGTCGTGTTTTCCACTTTCCGACTACGGCTCCCCCTCATGAATATTCCTCCTCCTCCTCTTGCTCTTCCTCTTCCTCCTCCTCCTCTTTTTTCCTAATACTCTTCTACCTAATCCTCCTCCTCCTCTTCTTTTTCTTCCTTCTTCTCTTTTTCCTCCTCCTCTTTTTTCCTAATACTCTTCTACCTAGTCCTCCTCCTCTTCTTCTTCTTTTTCTTCCTCCTTCTCTTTTTCCTCCTCCTCTTTTTTCTCTCTTTATTCTCCTTATCACACACACACACTAAATAAGATTAACATTAGATCTTCCTTAATTATTATGACACGCTAAAAAATCAAAAACTATTCACACACCTATCTGAAAACTAATCCCATCTCGCTACGTGGCTGGTTAGTTATTCCGGATAGCTTCAAGAGAAAGGGTATTTGATTTTTTTTTCGTGGATTTTAAAGGAAGAAAGGTCGTGTGGTGGCCTGGCTGGTGCCCGGTGCCAGGAAGGGAAGCAGTGGAGGCGGCCTTGCACGTATCCTCCTGCGGCTGTTGACTCAGGCAGGCAAGCGTTAGTGGTCCATGATTTACACAGGGCCATGTTGTGTTGTGACAGTGCCAGTGCGTTATGGCTTACCCGGCGTCCCCTTCCTCCTATTCTCTCTGCTGACTGATCTTTCTCTCTTCCTTACTATCCTCTTTTCTCTCTCTCTCTCTCTCACCCATATTCTATTTTTTCTATCCTCTTTATCTTATTTTTTTTCCTTTAGTTCCTTCTCTTTCTCCTCTTCCGCCCACATTCTCGAGTGGTGCACAGCTTCCTTCATCACTCCTAACCCACCGACCCAGCAAATGCGACCACCACCAACAGCTGTCACTTCAATCGCTTTTACCGTAGCAGTCTACCAAACCACGTGTGTCTGATTAAACTCGTAAACAAAGAAAGACTACAATATTGATATAACGAGATCAATAGCATCTACTAATTCTGCTACTACTACTAATACTACTAATACTACTAATACTAATACTAATACCCTTACTACTCCTACATACGGGTACCACTACTACTACTACTACTACTACTACTACTACTACTACTACTACTACTACTACTACTACTACTACTACTACTACTACTACTACTACTACTACTACTACTACGATTTCTAAACGATGAAGCCAACCCCATTGCTAATACAAAGGTCAACAAATCAATGAATCTGCTCTCTTTACAAACGCATTAAAAATAAGAATGGGAAAAACAGACCAGCCCCACCACAAAATAAGTAATAACCCAACCGCCGCCGCTCGCTCCCGTAACATTTGATTAAGCTGCATAATCAATGTTGTAATCCATTTCTCGCGTTCATTTTCAGATTCCGAATAAATAATTGGATCGCGTCGACACCCCAATAATTTTTCCCTCTACGCTCGTGTATTCCTTTTATTTCCTTCCCTCTCTTCCCCATCCCTCCTATCCCGGCTCCTTTCCTTACCTCTCCTCCCTTCCCCCACCCCTCCCTCCAATCTCCAGTCGACACAACCTGCCCAGGTCATTCATCCTACAGTTCTATCATCCTCCCTCCACACCCCATTTTGCCTTGCCCTTCCCTCTCCGTCTCCCATTGCACGCAGAATGATGAAAGTTGGAAAGTTTCGTTTAGTCGGCACAACATCTGTGGTCATATGCCGGAGAGAGACAGAAGGGGAAGGATTTATAGGAGAAGGGAACAGATCCCAAGAGACGTGACACAACCCCCGATTAATACCTGGTACCATTCACTGCTGGGTTGACAGGGGAGTTGGGTAACAGAAGAGCCGCCCAAATGTTTCCACTCCGCCCAGGAATTGAACCCGGGTTCTCTCGGTTGTGAGCCACCACGAAGCCCTCGCAGAATAATGGAGAAAAGGGAGATACGGATAGGGTACGTGTCTCTCTCTCTCTCTCTCTCTCTCTCTCTCTCTCTCTCTCTCTCTCTCTCTGTAACGAGATTATTTTCTAAACATCGGTCCCTTTCCAGCGGTTAATGGCGTACCTTAACTGACTGACAAAACAAAATAGACTCCCGCTGCCGCCGCACAGAAACTCGATGTGCGTATCTAAGTTTTCAGTTTCTCTCATGTTCTTTGTTCCACAGCTCCTCGTCAACGAGTAGAAGTCAGTGGGTTAAAAACCGAAAAATTTCCAACAAGGAAGCAAAATCCCATTTTGTCACTGGCTGGGTGATGAGCAGGAGCATCCCCTCGTGTGTACTCAGGCCCGCCTGGCTCAGGCTGGCTTTTCTTCCGGTGTGAGCCGCGCCGCCACATCCGTACTGGAGGGAGAGGAATACCAACCCTGCCCTGAAGCATTCACCGCGAGGAGGAGAGGCTGCTCGCTGTTCCGTTCAGCGCTGACTGGCCCCGAGTGGGCGATGGAACTGTTCATTCCCGTTAATTGAAAGACAAACGCACGTCCCCCTCGACGAACGCCCGCTTCCTCCTCCATCATATTACTATTAAGAAATTGGAATATATCCGCTCACTTCCCCTCCCCTTCATCAGCTAGTGTCTACGAACACTGCTTGTCACTGCAGCCTGCAATCTCGTGTTCTCTGAGAGACCACTGAGCTGCCGAGGGCGGAGCATGCTTGACTATACTTAGAAAGTCCCTCGGCCGCCCTAAGGTTTTCCTGATTACGCTGAGCCTGCACCACGTAAGGGACGCCCCAATCCATTTAGCAATCCAGCGCCGCCAGGGGGCCGTAAGCACACCAGCGCAAGGCCGGTAAAGGAGGACCTGCCATTACTAAGTGTGGTGCCCTGAATGAGACTACTCCGACGAGCCATTAAGGGGTCGCCCCAGTGTTGTTACGAGCCCTTGTTGTCATTCCTGTCACGAAGAACGGCGCAGAATAACCACGAAAAGCAAAGAGAAAGAAAAACAAAGAAATAATAAAAAAAAACTTAGAGAGTCAGAAAGAAAAAGAGAAAAGGAAGAAAACAACAATGCTAATATTTATAGTAAAGCAGTTATGAATAATATCACTATGACTGATAATAATAACATTAATCCTCCTCGCGCGGTACGGGACGCCAACCAGCCCTGTCTCCCTCTCTTTCCCTCACCCCCAGCCGTGCCCCCACATGTTTGATCCGAATCCCATTGCTTTGTGTTCACTTCGCGGCTTCACAGTGAAAGAACAATATGAAAGCTATCAGTCCTGACAAAATTATGCAAAGCCAAGTTCATAACATCATTTTAAAAACAGATGGAGTCATGACGCAAGGACACGGTATATCAAGACGGATCCCAGCGTCATTTTTTTAAGTTCATCTTCATGCCAACGTCGGCAAGAAGTTCCGCTTCGCCTGACTCACCACGATGGTGCCCTCTGGCGGCGCTCAGGTGAAGCTAACGCGCCTCCCAAGTACCAAATGCTGCTGCGCTCGAAGGCTGATGTGTTATTGTCTATAATAAGCGATATGGATGCTGCTATGTGCCTGATCTTGGGCGTACTGATAGAATGGCGCGGTACGATATGCTGGGCCCCCAGCTCGTGTTTGATAACTGTGTTGCAGTTCACTCTGTACCTGGCACCGCACCCATTAAGATTCCTGAATTTCCTGTAACAATGGCGGAGCTATCGTGCGTGGTGACCCGGGCTGTCCATTTCCGTGATGAGTGAGGCCTTACCAAGTTCTGCATCAAGCATTCGTGCGGTGTGTTGGTGTGACGCGGATAACTTGCAGGCTGGCCGACGACGGATTTTAAGAGATACTCCGAGCATCAGAGTGAGTACCCTAGCGTATTTTTCTTCCTGGCATTAACAGCGATATGTGGTGATGTCTCAAGGATGTGGAACATTGTGAGGACGTTACCACCGATCAAATTATCTTCATCAATGCGCATATGCGCCAAACACAATTCTGCGATTCGCACATATATGAGATTAGCTCTCCTCTTTTGTTTTATATCTACTCACTCATCAGGTTCCATGAGCTGATGACCAGGAGGAAACTCTAATGACTCACTTTAGCTAGCTATGTGTTACGCGGCACGATAACTGAAGGAAAATATAATTTAGACTGTCCACAAATGACCAACTTCTATTTGTCTCACTTGCCAATCAATCCATCAATGGGGCACACGCCGTTGGGTTCTCTCTTCGGAATCCTTACCACCGCTCACACGGATAGGCTATACATGTACAGTCGGCTATAGAGAGTAGTGACACACTGTCCAGTAAGTTTCGTTCAGAAAGCGACATCTGGCAACCCCTCCACGCGACATGAAAATTATTATATCCTATCGAAATCGTACTGTTGTGGTGATCGGTGGTCACAGGTGCACTCTACAGAATTTTAAGATAGATATTTATCAAAAAAGCCCGTCGCTAACGCTTAATAAATATTTTTTCTTTAGGCTCTGTCGCTACATTTTGACACGAGCTTTTAGTTTCGTTCAAATTTAGTCAAGAGCAACTCTAAGTTGTTTATCAAACTATGATACATTTAAAAATATGCTGCACTTATTAGGGGAGATTGTTATGCCTTTTAACTAAAAACAAAAAATTCCTGACAGCCGAGATCTTGTTCTTTATAATTTTTTTTATACGTAATAATAGGCTATAAACGCTCACATGATGGCGTCGTCGACCGCGGGCCTTGGCTGGAGCAGCAGTATTCTATTAAAGCCCTTATGTCCGCAGGCACTGCAGTTGAGCTGTCACGTCAGTGGCTGTGGAAACGTATAATTTTTAATACCTAAAAAGAGAGAGAGAGAGAGAGAGAGAGAGAGAGAGAGAGAGAGAGAGAGAGAGAGAGAGGCTGGGTGGGGACGGGAGACATATGTCCATCAGCGAAAAACGAAGGGGTCAGCTAGTCAGCGACGCCCCGAGATCAACACACACACACACACACACACACACACACACACACACACACGTATTTATACTTTGATATTACGTAATCTTCACTGAGAAATGATTTTAGATTTTTAGGGCCCAGACACACGGACGACTCTGTCGTGCGATTTTTAATCGCCTCTAGTCGCGTGTAGTTGATATAACATAGGCTTCAATGGGAAAATCGCTTACCCCAGCACACGGGCGGGTGTGTAAAGCGACCACGCTGGGCAGTCGCAAGCACAAAGCGCGTGCAAGGCGATTAATCGCTTGGACCCCTCCACACACGGGCGACATCCTGTCGCCTTTCCGAGGTACCGGAAGTGATCTGTCTGTCAGTCCTCGCTCATCACTCCTTGCACTCACACATCACATCATCTCTCCCCTACCATGGCATTTGATACAGATCGCTTTATAATTGAAATAGAAGGACGGCCAGCTATATGGGACACAAGAACCACTGAAACAGCAACAAAATATTAAAAAGGAAGGCTTGGGAGGAAATGTGTGGCCTTTTTGTGCAGGAATTTGAAGCAATGGACCCAGCAAAAAAAAAAGCATCAGGTATGTTATCTGTGTTTGATTGTATATATATATATATATATATATATATATATATATATATATATATATATATATATATATATATATATATATATATATACACACACACACACACACACACACACACACACACACACACACACACACACACACACACACACACACACACACAACACGAGCTATATAAACAAAACATAGTTATGATAGTGTTACTACGAGTATATAAATAATAGTTACCTTAATGTAAGTGCAAGTCTCTCTTCGGCAGGAATACTCCTTCTCATGTTTGTGTCAGCTTTTTCAATGTGTGGCTTGATTAAGGTGAGCAGATGGTTGAAGGTGTCTTGTGTCATTCTAAAATAATTGAAAAATTTGTCATTGTCTGCCCGTAGGACATTCATTATTGTGTAGAATTGTCCACTTGTAAGTCTATTAGAAGTTAATGGATGCATCCACATTGATCGTCGTCGTCGGTGCCGACGACGACGACGACACATGAGAACAAACAGAAGAGCAGCCTCCTCATCAGAGTCCATGATGAAACTAGAGTCAGCAGTATCACATCTTGCCTGCCCAGCCGAGTCGCTTTACCCCATACACACGAGCGATTTAAAATCGCTTCTTACGCGATTTAAAATCGCTTCTAAGTCGTTCGTGTGTATGGGGTGGTCAAGCGATTGTGAAGTCGCTCGTGTGTCTAGGCTCTTAATGATCTCCTGAACTGTCTTTGAGGCTTTATAGTAACGGGAATTAAGGCTGCAAGTTAAACAGACCCTCAAGCCTATTTGCTGTTTGATGGTAAGGAGCATGAATTACTGCCTGCCCCTGTGAAGGACAGCATTGCACACGGTATTTTCAAAGTTTAATAAGAAAGTGTTTCGGACTGTTCGTGATGTTTTACCTCGTCGTCATCATCATCATCATGTAGAAGACATTCATTATCGCATTTCTAAATTGAATTCATGTAATCTTGTATATTTCTAACTACATTATATTATAATATAATATAATATTATACAATATTATAATTTCGCGGTCACACACACACGATACACACTGAAACGAGTCACTAACATCACCAGTGAATGCGCCACCGTGGTATAGTTGCCAGATACCGCCACCAGGCTAAACATTCTGAAAACCGTGACACTACTCTCTATCGTCGACTGTACCTGTGTTTGTTAAGCAGCTTTTAATCTCGCGGGAACAAAACGAGGTAAAACATCAAATATTTGTGGAATGTAAATGATCGTTACACACACACACACACACACACACACACACACACACACACACACACACACACACACACATCAATAAAGGTAAAATCATGTGTGATGAAAATTATGAAAAAATCGCTAAAGTTCCCGAAATGTTTCAAAGCGTTCAACAACCCACGAGTCGAAATATGCTCACGAATCATCGTAGTAGACCGCCGCCACGGTGCCACCTCACCATGCAGTGTTGCCGCCTCTTGAGTAATGACCTACATTCATCATTTCTAGTCTTGCTTAATATATTCACTAAATCTTATTCTAATTCTTTGACACACACACACACACACACACACACATACACACACACACACACACTTGCTTACTTGCTTGATTAAAGTAGTCCTTCGAAACGAAGACGACTATCGCTCCACATTTGGTTGGAGTAGGTAGGAAGACACCTACCGAACGGGCGCAAGCCACTCCCGGTGAAGTATATAGGGGAAGTGAGGAGGGTGCTGAAGCCCTCCATAGACCCTTCCCATTACCTCATTAACCGGTGGCTGAGTCAACAGAGTGACGGCGCCGCGTTCAGAAGGACGCGAGATCAATCCCCGCCCGGTGCCACCAAGCTGGGATTTTTCAGCCGCCGCCGAGTGGCTTAAAACTACCCACATGCTGTCCAGAAGACCACCTATCAACCCGGACTCTAGATTCTAGGATTAAAGATGAGCTCCGGGAGGGCAGCATGAGCCAATGCAAGATGGCGCCACTATAAACACTCGCCTGCGCCAGAATGGGCTGACCCGACCATCAGGCCCCACCGGGAAGAGGCCTTGGGCCGACCAACAGGCCCCACCGGGAAGAAGCTTACCGGCGCATTAGGCAGCGACGAAAAAAAAACAAAAAAAAACAGAGTAGTTCAACATGCTCTCTAAAGACAAATCCTCTCTCTATCCACACCACACTACATTCACACAACACTCACACCTTTTCCAAAAATTAAAAATTAAAAATGGCGTTCAACAACAATGTCTCGGAATCCCCGCCAGCGGGGGGGGACCACAAATTCCCCCAGGGAGGACTCCCCTTCAGGCTGCCAACCTGAGAGGTGTTGTGATAACTCCTCGAACCTTTTTCTTATCAATTTCTGCAACATTCGCGGTCTTCGTTCTAATTTTCATTATGTGGAACAACATCTCTTCTCCTCTAAACCTCACCTTCTTTTCCTGACCGAAACACAGGTTTCTAAGGCTACTGACAGCAATCTCTACTATGATCCCTCCTACTATCTCTATCCTCAATTTCAATCCAAAGGTGGATGTTGCGTCTACGTACGCAACAACATCACTTGCTCTCGTGCCCACGACCTTGACTCTTCTGAATTTTCCACCATCTGGCTAAGACTTCATTGTCATTCTATTACTAAATACATCTATGCTGTTTATCTTTCACCTAATTCTACTAACTATGTAAAATTCTTTGACTACCTGAATTCTAAAGTGGAGCACATCTTGATCCACTCTCCCTTCGCTGAAATCTCCATCTTAGGAGATATCAATGCTCACCACCAGCTTTGGCTTTCATCCTCTTTCACTGACCATCCTGGTGAACAAGCCTACAACTTTGCTCTCCTCAATGACCTAGAGCAGTTGGTTCAGCACCCTACACGTATTCCCGACCGTCTTGGAGACAGGCCCAACATTCTAGACCTCCTCCTTATCTCTAACCCTTCTGTTTACTCTGTCAAACTGTTCTCTCCGTTGGGCTCCTCCGATCACAACCTTATTTTTGTATTCTGTCCTATCGCTCCTGTACACCCTCTGGACCCACCGAAGAGGCGATGCTTCTGGCATTTTGCTTCAACTCGGTGGGACGACCTAAGGATGTACTTTTCCGATTTCTAGTGGAATGATTACTGCTTCCAGGATAGAGACCCCACTGTGTGTGCCCAGCGCATCACAGAGGTGATTGTCTCAGGAATGGAGGCATACATTCCACATACTTTCTCTTCTCTCCATGCTAAAAAGCCTTGGTTTAATCACTCTTGTTCTCGTGCTGTCAAAGATAGAGAGGCACCTCACAAAAGGTACCAGAGCCTTCGAACTCCCGCTAACCATGACCTTTATATTTCCGCCCGGAATCGTGCCAAATTTATTCTTCGACTTACCCAAACTCCTTTATCCATAGCAAATGTCAACACCTTGCTCTCTCTAATTCTTCCAGAGACTTCTGGCACTTAGCCAAAAATATATCCTCCAATTTCACTTCTTCCTCTTTCCCGCCTCTTCTTAACCCAGACGGCAGCACTGTCGTATCTTCTATCTCTAAGGCTGAACTCTTCGCTCAAACTTTCTGTAACAACTCCACTCTGGACGATTCTAGGCACATTCCTCTTACTCATCCCCCCTCCAACTCCTTTATGCCTGTTATTAAGATTCTTCCTAATGATGTTTTCTATGCCCTCTCTGGCCTCAACTCTCAGAGGGCTTATGGGCCTGATTGAGCGCCTCCTATTGTCCTTAAAAACTGTGCTTCCGTGCTGACACCCTGCCTGGTCAAACTCTTTCGCCTCTGCCTATCAACATCTACCTTTCCTTCCTGCTGGAAGTACGCCCTCGTACAGCCTGTGCCTAAAAAGGGTGACCGATCCAATCCCTCAAACTACCGCCCTATAGCTTTACTTTCCTGTCTATCTAAAGCTTTTGAGTCAATCCTTAACCGGAAGATTCAAAAGCACCTTTCCACTTCTAACCTTCTATCGCATCGCCAGTATGGGTTCCGCAAGGAGCGTTCTACTTGCGATCTTCTTGCTCTCTTATCTGATTCTTGGTCATCCTCTCTTAGCTGTTTCGGTGAAACTTTCTCAGTTGCGCTTGACATATCGAAAGCCTTCGACAGAGTCTGGCACAAGTCTTTGCTTTCTAAACTGCCCTCTTTCGGATTATATCCTTCTCTCTGTTCCTTTATCTCCAGTTTCCTTTCCGGCCGATCTATCTCTGCTGTGGTAGACGGCCACTGTTCTTCTCAAAAACCTATTAGCAGTGGTGTTCCACAGGGCTTTGTCCTATCACCCACTCTCTTCCTGTTATTCATCAGTGATCTTATTTCCATAACAAACTGTCATATCCTCTCATACGCTGATGACTCCACTCTGCATTACTCAACTTCTTTCAACAGAAGACTCTCTCAACAGGCTGCAGAACGCTTAACATAAGACCTTACTATCATTTCCGAGTGGGGTAAAATGAACCTTGTGTCCTTCGATGCCTCAAAAACCCAATTTTTCCACCTATCAACTCGACACAGTCTTCCAAACACCTATCCCCTATTCTTAGACAATACTCAGCTGTCACCTTCTTCAACACTAAACATCCTCGGTCTATCCTTAACTCAAAATCTTAACTGGAAACTTCACATCTCGTCTCTCACTAAATCAGCTTCCTCGAGGTTGGGCGTTCTGTATCGTCTCCGCTAGTTCTTCTCCCCCGCACAGTTGCTATCCATATATAGGGGCATTGTCCGCCCTCGTATGGAGTATGCATCTCACGTGTGGGGGGGCTCCACTCACACAGCTCTCTTAGACAGAGTGGAGTCTAAGGCTCTTCGCCTCATCAGCTCTCCTCCTCTTACTGATTGTCTTCTACCTCTTAATTTCCGCCGCCATGTTGCCTCTCTTTTTATCTTCTATCGATATTTTCATGCTGAACGCGACTTTCTACTCATGCTTATCCCTATACCGTCCAAACCCCTTATGCAAGAGTTAACCAGCATCTTTACTCCTTCATCCCTCACGCTGGTAAACTCTGGAAAAATCTTCCTTCTTCTGTATTTCCTCCTGCCTACGACTTGAACTCTTTCAAGTAAAGGATATCTGGACACCTCTCCTCCCGAAATTGACCACTCTTTCGGCCACCTCTTTGGATTCTTTTTGTGAGCAGCTAGTAGCGGGCTTTTTTTTTTTTATTATTGTTTACTTTTTATTGGGCCCTTGAGCTGTCTCCTTTGTTGTAAAAAAAAAAAAAACATTAGGTGCGCCGATGACGTCGCTGGTGAGAGCGGAGGCCAAATTCCGAGCCGCAGATACGGCCACAGGTCAGGCACGTGACCCCGCTTCCCGGAAACGGAAGTGGAAGGTCCTGCCGCACATGTCGAAGACCCCGCTTTTCCTCTTTATCCCTTGTTTTGGCTTCCTCAAGGAGTTTCGTCCCCTCCTTGACAGCAGCGCGCCAGGTGGGTCGAGAGGCAGCCATGGTCTCAAGTTGGGTTGGTGAGATGTCGAGTTTCTTTAGTGTGGTTTTGAGGTGGTCGTTGAACCTTTTCTTCTGGCCCCCTGCGCTCCGCTTGCCCGTCCTTAGCTCTCCATAGAGCACTTAGTGAGGCAGACGGCTGGGAGGCACACACACACACACACACACACACACACACACACTAACAGCACAGGAAAAGAGTATATGACTCTAAATCTTCACTCAATATCTTTCATTACACAAATTACTTCAAATGTCCCCGTAAATACAGAAACGAAAACAAGTAATGCGGTAAATTGGCGCTTCCCCGCACACCCTCCCGCCTGAAAACAAACTCCTCCACTAAGGCTGCCGGTAATGTGTCTTGCAGGATGATCCTCCTACACACAGGATGGCTATTATTTGTAATGAACTGGCAGCCGCCCAGGGAAAGTGCGCGGGTATCGTGAGTCCGCCGCATGAATATTGCCGTAACGTGTGTGTTCCCGGGTTAGTGTTACGTCCCTTATTTTACCTGTCCTCGAAGAAAGTCGACTGTGCGCCATTACCTGCGATATCCCCGAGCCTAATGACGTGCGTTATTCAGGAGTCTCGACACACCTGGATGATGATTAAATGACATCAGGTGATAAATGGGTTGGTTTAGAGCAATTTTATCATATTTTTATGGATGGTTATCATAAAAAAAGGACATCAATGCAATAACTGAAATTCAGTCTATAATGATTTAATGGCATCAGGTGATTAAATGAATGTGCAGGTTTAGAGGGATTTTGATGGACTGTGGTTGCTTGTAAACCATGGAATACTCATAAAAGATAAAATTTGCTATACTGACTAGAATTTTGAGACTGGCATATCAGAGGGAACGTCTGTCCGTCGTTCATCATATCGCATTGTTGTTGACTTCTTTGAGGGATCTTTTCTTGATATTTTGACCAGTTGCTGAAGTGATTCCTTTACCACAAAAAAATCAACTAAGAGAAATATTAAGGGAAATGAAAATTAGAGAAAACGTTTATATTTTGAGATACGAAGTAGAGGAAAATACAGAGCAATGTTAAAACTACTTATTTTTACGTAGGTAGAATCGAGCAGCTTTAAATTTCCTTTGACGAATTAGACGAATGGAGCTGTCAGATACAGCATTACATACACTGAAAAAGTTCTTCCACCTGGTGTCATGTCTAAAGGTTTGCTGTGTGTCTCTGCATCCTCGAAATACCGTGACAGGGAAAGTATCTTCCCTAATGCAGTATCTTCCGCCACAGCGGCTCGATGCCTCGCCCACTGATTCATTGGAAGGACGAAAACGTCTCCTCTGACCCGAGGAGGGAAGTAATTGGGTCATGGGTACAGAGAAAATTCGATAAAACGCGGCAAATAGTCCTCTGTAAAAGCGGACAACTTGATCTGCGCTTTCTGTGAAGGAAAACGGAGGATTACATATTACATGTAGCCGATATTGTCGAAAGGGAAAACTGAGAGGAAATAGGGTGCACTCCATTGTTCTATATGGAGGCTCCCACAACCACCGCCACAATCGTCACGCCATCAACACCGCTATTCATCGCTAAAGAGCATCACGAACAGGTCCTTTTTAACCTTTTTCCTCCCTTCCATCCTCCCGTAAATCTCTACTGTAAAGAGAGAGAGAGAGGGAGAGAGAGAGAGAGAGAGAGAGAGAGATATGCGAGAAAGAGAGAGAGAGAGAGAGAGAGAGAGAGAGAGAGAGAGAGAGAGAGAGAGAGAGAGAGAGAGAGAGAGAGAGAGAGAGAGCATCGTAAATATCGATGGAAATTGGAGGCGAAGCAACGAGAGGGGCAGCAGGCGGAGACTGTAACCTGGACGACAAACTTGGATTAGAGAACATAACTGCCTCGTACCTCAACGCTATTATGGGCGAGATACAGCGGGCCGTTTACATGAAATTAAGGCGGACAGGTGAGAGGGAAGGAACTGAATGAAGAAGAGGAGGAGGAGACAGGAAATAGGGAAAAGTAAAGAGGAAGGTGTCTCGAGTGGCCCAGGAGGAATATGCAATGACGGAGGATGATGAGGAAACAGAGGAAATAATTATGTAAAAGTCATTTGATCAGGGTAAAGGGGAAGCCATTTCAACTTGCGTGAGGGACAGATTAGAAAGACGCCGAGGAAGATTATGAGGAAGACTTGAGAGACGAGGCAAGTTATTAAAGGGAAGGAAAAAAGAAACGAAGATTAAATGGGAGATAGACAAGGAAAGATGAAGTGAAAGGGAAGGAGTTAAAATGAAAGAGAAGTGAAAATTAAAAGGCAGAAAAGCGGAGGAGGGAAGAACTAAGATTAAATGAAAGAAAGACAGGGAAAGATGAAGTGAGAGGAGTCAAAACGAAAGAGAAGTGAAAATCAAAAGATAGAGAAGCGGAGGAGGGAAGAGCTCGGACGAGGAAAAAGACTGAAGGCGACACTTGTCAAGGCGGTGGCACAACAACACGAGGCAAGTATCCTAGAGGGAGGCAGCGAAGCAGGAAAAAATATAAATTAGTGCCGTGAAAAAGAGAGGAGGAAGAAGACAGACTGTAGAGTGCCAAATGAGAGTCGAACGTAAAATAATGTAAACAAAAGGTGTGTAAAAAAGAGGGAAAGCTTGACTTGGGGAGTGAAAAAGATTTGAGACCTGAGAGAAACGCGACTCTTGTACGTCTAGTGAACAGAACAAAGGCAAGGTTATGAGAAAAAATAGATAGTTGATAACGCCGCCCCAAGCGTCACCATAACGCACTCGGGAAGTGTCTGGCGTGGCTGCACGTGACGGTAAACATAATTGGCCTCGTACGTTTAGTTGTTATTTATATCTTCGTTTTCTCATTCCTGCAGAGAGAGAGAGAGAGAGAGAGAGAGAGAGAGAGAGAGAGAGAGAGAGAGAACACTTGAAGCCGCTGAGGAAGGGAGGGGTATACATTCGTCCACACACAACAGTAAACATGTAGCGAAGGAATGCAAATGGAACAGTGACGTGGATAAAAGGCTTGTACGTGTGTGTGTGTGTGGGTGTGTGTGTTTTTACAACAAAGGAGACAGTTCAAGGGCACAAAAAAAGGAAACAATGATAAAAAAAAGCCCGCTACTCGCTGCTCCTAAAAAAGAATCAATGAGGTGGCCGAAAGAAAGGTCAATTTCGGGAGGAGAGGTGTCCTGATACCCTTCTCTTGAAAGAGTTCAAGTCGTAGGGAGGAGAAAATACAGATGAAGGAAGATTGTTCCAGAGTTTACCAGCGTGAGGGATGAAAGAGTGAAGATGCTGGTTAACTTGTTGGTGGTATCGAGTGTTCTAAGTGCTAATCGGTTCACGGATAGAGAAAATCATATCCGCCAGGGTTACTTTATTGGACAAAACTTACAGAGCTCATCACGACAAGGACAACACATATGATAGGTGTTTGTTTGTGTATGCGTTTGTGTGAATGTTGTTTGTGTAGGTTAACAAATATTTAAGTGTTGGTGTATGTGTGGAACAATGTGTAACGGTGGACGACAAGAGAACGTGGACGGACAGTCAAAGGTAAACGAATACAAGGAAAGTCAACGATGAAGACGCGACAAGACAGACTGGCAAACACAGTGACGATGGACATTACATGAAAACACTGAGAATCTTAGTCACTCTTTGGAGCACCCCATTTTCTTGTCACTGAGGGGAAGGAACACTGAATTTGAGCGGTGACTGCTACAGATTACTCCCCCCCAGTGACGAGGAAGGAGGAACGAAATCTTCCCTGGTGCTGGGGCGCTATGGCAGACGGTGATGCGTTGCGATGAGTAGCGTTGTGTAGAGTTGTGTCGAGATGCGCGGTAAGTTGCGCTGAGTAGTTGCGTTGAGGTGCGCGGTAAGTTGCGCTGAGTAGAGTTGTGTTTAGTAGTTCAGCTACGGTGAGTCGAGCTGGGGCGAGTAGTGCAGTGACAACAGCTACAGTAAGTCGAGCTGGAGTTAGTGCAGTGACAACAGCTACAGTAAGTCGAGCTGGGGCGAGTAGTGCAGTGACAACAGCTACGGTGAGTCGAGCTGGAGTTAGTGCAGTGACAACAGCTACGGTGAGTCGAGCTGGGGCGAGTAGTGCAGTGACAACAGCTACAGTAAGTCGAGCTGGAGTGAGTAATGCAGTGACAACAGCTACGGTGAGTCGAGCTGGAGTGAGTAATGCGGTGACAACAGCTACGGTGAGTCGAGCTGAAGTGAGTAATGCGGTGACAACAGCTACGGTGAGTCGAGCTGGAGTGAGTAATGCGGTGACAACAGCTACGGTGAGTCGAGCTGGAGTGAGTAATGCGGTGACAACAGCTACGGTGAGTCGAGCTGGAGTGAGTAGCGCGTAGGAGACAGCTACGGTGAGTCGAGCTGGAGTAGCGCGTAGGAGACAGCTACGGTGAGTCGAGCTGAAGTGTTGAGCAGCGATGAGTTGAGCAGCGAGGGGTTGAGCAGCGAGGAGTTGAGCAGCGAGGAGTTGAGCAGCGAGGAGTTGAGCAGCGTGAGGTGGGCTGCATGAGGTGGGCTGCGTAAGGTGGGCTGCGTGAGGTGGGCTGCGGTGAGTTGAGTGGTTGGCTGTTTAATAGATCCTGGAAGGCTTGAATCAGTACTCCCGAATCGCGAACCACGTAGACGGGTCCTGAGCAGAAGAGTGGTGCTCTGAAGGACACCGCCGTAGTAGAGGAAGAGTTGCATGTCGTCGTCAGGTATGGTGAAGTCGAGCGGCGTGGAGATGGGCAACAAGCACTGGCGTAAACGCGCCGGGGGCCACGGCAGTCATAGAGTGCATCGAGGGAACTGCGTGTGAAGGCGCTAGCTGACAGCGTGTCAGGGGCCTCGGCAGTCGGTGAGAGTAGAACGACTGCGTGTATTAAAGGCGCCAGCTGCCAGCGTGTCAGGGGCCTCGGCAGTCCGTGAGGGCGTCGTGATAAGGCGCTAGATGCCAGCGTGCCAGGGACCACAGCCGGTTGAGAATTGAGGGGCGCAAGCATATGCCAGGAGCCGCGGCAGTCGTGAGTGCGTCGAACGACTGCGTGGGAAGGCGCTAGATGCCAGCGAGCCGGGGGCCACAGCGAGTTGAAAAGTTAGGGGCGCTAGCATGTGCCAGGAGCCGCGGCAGTCCGTGAGAGTAAAACGAACTGCGTGTACTGTAGGCGCTGGCACGTGCCAGGGGCCTCTGTGGCTCGGGGAGTGAACCAGTGTTCAAAAAGGCACTGTAACACAACACTGTACGCTTAGTGGGAACACTGTGACACTAACTGTTGCTGGGGACTTGCTGCACTGAACTGTTGCTGGACACACTGCACTGTACACATAGATCCACAAGTGTATTATAATCCAAGAGGGCGGTGGTAGATCCAGGAGGCGGTGGTTAATCCAGGGGCAGCTAGTAGTCCCAGTGGGGTGTCACACTGTGTTTGCGTGTCTCTCTGAGTCTGTGTGGCGTGTGGCGGCGTATACACTGAGTCTGTATGGCGTGTACACTGAGTCTGTGTATGGCGTGTACACTGAGTCTGTGTATGGCGTGTACACTGAGTGTGTGGCACTGTGTGTCTCAGTAATGTGTCGCACTGTGTTCACTGAGTCTGTGTAGTGTGTCACACGATGTGCGTGTCTCAGTCGCCGGACCAGCAGAAAAGCAGGGAGGAGGAGGGGTGGGGGTGGGTGGGTGAGCGCCGGGAGAAGCACCATGGGGCACAAAAGATGCCTGAAGGGCGCTGAAGATGCCTGGAGGAGGCGCACAGAGGGTGCCTGGAAGAGGCGCACAGAGGGTGCCTGGAAGAGGCGCACAGAGGGTGCCTGGAAGAGGCGCACAGAGGGTGCCTGGAAGAGGCGCACAGAGGGTGCCTGGAAGAGGCGCACAGAGGGTGCCTGGGGAAGGCACAGAGGGTGCCTGGGGAAGGCACAGAGGGTGCCTGGGGACGGCACAGAGGGTGCCTGGGGAAGGCACAGAGGGTGCCTGGGGAAGGCACAGAGGGTGCCTGGGGAAGGGCGGGGGAAAACCCTGAAGGTGGCAACTACGCCTATGGCGTAATGTTTCTCCCGACCTGAGTGCTCAGCCCCACGAACCCCGAATGGAGGTGAGGATTTTTGCCCCAGGAGAGGGCGGACGAATGGACAAGTTACCCTGCCCAGGTCCTCCACTCTAGGAGAGAGTGCCCTTAAAACGGCACCGGCTATAAGCCACCTTGAACCATAGCAACACTCCAGGGTCACCAATTGTTGGTGGTAGCGAGTGTTCTAAGTGCTAATCGGTTCACGGACAGAGAAAATCATATCCGCCAGGGTTACTTTATTGGACAAAACTTACAGAGCTCATCACGACAAGGACAACACATATGATAGGTGTTTGTTTGTGTATGCGTTTGTGTGAATGTTGTTTGTGTAGGTTAACAAATATTTAAGTGTTGGTGTATGTGTGGAACAATGTGTAACGGTGGACGACAAGAGAACGTGGACGGACAGTCAAAGGTAAACGAATACAAGGAAAGTTAACGATGAAGACGCGACAAGACAGACTGGCAAACACAGTGACGATGGACATTACATGAAAACACTGACAATCTTAGTCACTCTTTGCAGCACCCCATTTTCTTGTCACTGAGGGGAAAGAACACTGAATTTGAGCGGTGACTGCTACAAACTCTTGCATAAGGGGTTTGGACAGTAAAGGGATGAGCATGAGTAGAAAATCGTGTGCAGCGGGGCCGCGGGAGTGGAGGAGGAATGCAGTTAGCAAGTTCAGAAGAGCAGTCAGTGTGGGAATATCGATAAAAGATAGAAAGAGAGGCAACATCGCGGCGGAATTTAAGAGGTAGAAGACTATCAGTAGGAGGGGGAGAGCTGATGAGACGAAGAGCCTTAGACTCCACGCTGTCCAGAAGAGCTGTCTGAGTGGAGCCCCCCCGCACGTAAGATGCATACTCCATACGAGGGCGGACAAGGGCCCTGTATATGGATAGCAACTGCGCGGGGGAGAAGAACTGACGAAGACGATACAGAACGCCCAACCTCGAGGAAGCTGATTTAGCGAGAGAGGAGATGTGAAGTTTCTAGTTGAGATTTTGAGTTAAGGATAGACCGAGGATGTTTAGTGTTGAAGATGGTGATAGCTGATTGTAGTCGAAGAATAGGGGATAGGTGTTTCGACGATTGTGTCGAGTTGATAGGTGGAGAAATTGAGTTTTCGAGGTATTGAAGGACACTAGGTTCCTTCTGCCCCAATCGGAAATGATAGCAAGGTCTGAGGTTAAGCGTTCTGCAGCCTCCAGTCTGGAGTCGTGTACTTCCTGTTGTGATGGTCTTCTATTGAAAGAAGTTGAATAATGCAGAGTGGAGTCGTCGGCGTATGAGTGGACAGGACAGTTTGTTAGGGAAAGAAGATCATTGATGAATAACAGGAAGAGAGTGGGTGATAGGACAGAGCCCTGTGGAACACCACCGTTGATAGGTTTAGGGGAAGAACAGTGACCGTCTACCACCGCAGAGATAGATCGGCCGGAAAGGAAACTGGAGATAAAGGAACAGAGAGAAGGATATAATCCGAAAGAGGGTAGTTTAGAAAGCAAAGACCTGTGCCAGACTCTATCGAAGGCTTTCGATATGTCTAGCGCAACAGAGAAAGTTTCACAGAAACGGCTAAAAGAGGATGACCAAGAGTCAGTTAAGAGAGCAAGAAGATCGCCAGTAGAACGCCCGTTGCGGAACCCGTACTGGCGATCAGATAGAAGGTTCGAAGTGGAGAGGTGCTTTGAATATTCCGGTTAAAGATTGATTCAAAAGCTTTAGATAGACAGGAAAGTAAAGCTATAGGGCGGTAGTTTGAGGGATTGGAGCGGTCACCCTTCTTAGGCACAGGCTGTACAAAGGCATACTTCCATCAGGAAGGAAAGGTAGATGTTGATAGGCAGAGACGAAAGGGTTTGACCAGGCAGGGTGTCAGCACAGAATCAATTTTTAAGGACAATAGGAGGCACTCCATCAGGTCCATAAGCCTTCTGAGAGTTGAGGCCAGAGAGGGCATAGAAAACATCATTTGGAAGAATTTTAATAACAGGCATAAAGGAGTCAGAGGGGGGATGAGTAGTGTGTCTGTGTGTGTGTGTGTGTGTGTGTGTGTGTGTGTGTACAGAAAAACATAACGGGAAAGCTACAATTACAGTCATTCTAAGACCCTAAGCGCCGAGACAGCCATTGCCACCTTCACCGCGGAGAACAAACACGTTGATATCTGAGGCGAAAATGAGAACACAAACACACCACACATTGTTAGTTTTTGTGCGGGTGACAGCCATAACAGGAACAGCAGTTACGGTGTTAGTAGTGATCAAAGTAATAGCAGTTGTTTTTGCGTTGGCGGAATTTATTATTACTGTAGTAGGAGTAGGAGAAGTAGTAACGTGAAAGTGGAAGATTGTTAAGGCGCATAAAAGTAAGGAAATGAAAATATAACCTTTATTTTGCTCTTAATTTGGCATTCCTTTTGTGTTGCTCTGCGGATGGGTATTTTTTTTTCTCTTGCGCATTCACACACACACACACACACACACACACACACACACACACACACACACACACACACACACACACACACACACAACGCACACACACACACACACACACACACACACACACACACACACACACACGCACACACTCACACACACACACACACACACACACACACACACACACACACACACACACACACACACACACACACAAATGAATGGATATGTAAGCAAGTTTTCTCTATGCCATTATATATGTGCATGCAGTCTCTATTTATTGTTACTTTCTCTATTACCCATCTTCTTTTTTTCCTTTTTTTTTATTTTTATGGATGCACTAACGAGATTGCTTCCCTGGCGGGGGCGGTGGCGGTGGTGGTTCGGTGATATACCAGGCGGCGGGAGTGTGAAGAAGGGACACTATGCTCAGATTTTTTTAAGGTTCAATGATAAATCGTTAGAGTATCAGGAACTGGATGGCGGCCGGAGGGAGAGAGTGCGAGTATTAAGGGAGGAGTTACGTATATTCACTGTTATTCATGACCTTTTTTTTAAGCGTGAAGTAATTTTTCTGTTTATTACGATCTGCGTCTGGCTGGTTGATGGTTTGGTCCTTAAGTAACCAACCTTACGGAGACGAATTGCATACATGGAACTGATTAAGCGAATAATAAGATTTTTTGACGGGTCTTCGGGGTGAAAGGGATATATTTTCTTCCCCGAGTGCATATTGAAAAGTTTTAATTCGAAAAGTCAAGTGAAAAGTCATATAAAACCAAAGCCTTAGTTCAGGTTTTGTGACGCTAAGATTATTTTTGTTCTCCACTTTTTACACACGTGCCCTTTTAGATCCGCCACTGAACTTCGCACCCAACTTTCCTGGTCATACCTTTCCGGAAAATACGACTCACGTGCTCCATTTACGCCTTATCTTTTTTTAACACATTGAGCCTCAACCTCATTTGTTTTATTTAACGGCGTCTTCGAGTCTGGGAGTTTTAGGGGAGTTTGGAAACTAATACAGAATGACCTGACTCATCAGCGTACCTCACTGCCCCGGCGACCCTCCCCTCTCCCTGTATGTCTCGAAGTTGGATTTAGATGTCTAGCTCTTGCCATTCCTTGAGGGTGAGTAGCTCTTTTTTAACACACACACACACACACACACACACACACACACACACACACACACACACACACACACACACACACACACACACACACACACACACACACACACACACACACACACACACACACACACACACACACACACACACACACACACACACACACGTTTCCTTCCCTTCCTCTTTCATGTGGAAATCGCTCATTAAAGTGGTTGTTGTAATTAGTTTCTGTGTCGCGCGTGGTTTGTTCAGAAGTTCCCATGACTGCAGGCGATAATGACCTGCCGCTTTGCTGGTTTAAGGGCAACTTGCTTTATTGAATTATATAAAATCTGTCGTTCTACACCAAGCAAATAATAATAGTGATGTATGAAAATAATGATAATAATATTAGTAGTTGTAATAATAATAATAATAATAATAATAATAATAATAATAATAATAATAATAATAATAATAATGATAATTTTAATAATATTCAAAAAGAATAATGATTATGGTAATACAATGTTATGCAAAGTGAAATAGCTGGTACACTAGACAAAAAAATGCGCTTTATTTGAAATGAAAAAAAAACTAAGGTAAACCTCAGATGTATCTACGTTGACATTTTCTTTATTTTGTATTTTGAATTATATTTCTACTGTTTTTCTGAATAAGATATTGACAATCTTTATGATTCCTGCAGTAAGCAAATATCAAACAGCTTACTTGAATGCTCCACCTTGCCAGGGGCCGGAAGTGCTTATTACAACCTAGAAATATAAATTGTATCATAATCTTTACAATCGGTGTGTATGTGTGTTTTCTTGGTTGTTCGTGCCACATGAATAGTACGTAGTGGCTGCGGGCTAAGCCAACAGCTGACACTCTAACATTTGCCGAGCTTTAACCTTTTCCTCGAAGTGTCGTGTTGCTAAGTCATGTAATTCCTTTGAGACTTTCTTATTACCTCCGCTGTGTGGCGCCTTTAACCGACATTTCCCGCGCCAGTTGTCAGGTACACACGCGGCCCCGGAAACTGACAAGTGATAGAGCCCAGCACGACCGAGCCCGCCGAGCAGGTAAATGGATTCAGAGCGGCCCAGACGAGGGGCTCCACGGGTTGTGTGTGGAAGGGAAAGACAATACCTTAGTTGGGCGGCAGCTTGTTTGTTCTACAGCAGCGGGCGAGGAGGGCTGAGCCTGCAAACCAGTGTTAGGCGACAAAGCAGGGGACTCGTGGGTTGTGCACAGATGGAACTTTGGTGCCGCTCTGAGGGTCCGGAGCCGCCTGAGCAAATGAACTGACAATCGACCTCATTACGTATTCTGCTTAAAGGTGCGCGCCGACATTTTCTGATAATTCAAGCGTTGAAAATGTGCTAAACAGGTGCTTGCATATTTGATGGTCGCGAAATTATATTCTAATACATTTTTGAGTTAAAGAGTTATTTTACCATTTTCGATAACCACAGTTTTCAGCATAGACAGGTCTCAAGTAACATTCATAAAACAAAAAAATAACCACTGGATTTCATGACTCGACAATTGAAAGTCAGTATTCCATCTGTTACCATACCAGTCACTCAAACAGTTAGTCAGTCAAAGTCAGCCTCCACACACGTCCTGCCTCTCCCTCCTCCCGTTCTTCATTCTGCCTCTCCCTCCTCCCGTTCTTCATTTTTCCTCTCCCTCCTCCCGTTCTTCATTTTTCCTCTCCCTCCTCCCGTTCTTCATTTTTCCTCTCCCTCCTCCCGTTCTTCATTCTGCCTCTCCCTCCTCCCGTTCTTTATTCTGCCTCTCCCTCCTCCCGTTCTTCATTCTGCCTCTCCCTCCTCCCGTTCTTCATTCTGCCTCTCCCTCCTCCCGTTCTTCATTCTGCCTCTCCCTCCTCCCGTTCTTCATCCCGTCCCTTTGATCCACAGCGACAAGATAACATGACTGAGCAAGTTTTGTGATTGCCTCTCCTTGTTACGCCTCGTACCCAGTGTGTTAGGATTGGGAGGGGAGTTACGAGGAGGAGAAAAGAGAGGGAAAAGAGATTCAGGTCATGTGGAGGGACGGCAGGTCGAAAAACCCAATCTGAGGGGAGTGGAGAGTGTGTGTTTCATTGCCCCAACTACTGTACCTCTGCCAGTTACCTTCCATGTTTTCTTTCCAGTTTCTTTTTACCTTTTCTTTCTTTTTCTTTCCCTTTCCTACTCCTCTTCATTCGTTCAATCCTTCCTTCCTTCTCCCCGTCAGGTTGTGTGTTATTTCAGTTCCTCCCCTCACAACTCCCCTCACCTTTACTACAATTTTCTCCACTTCCTCACCCTCGCCTTCGCTCTCCACATTCTCCACTTCACCTCCCCCAGTCTTTACGTATCCTTCACCCTTTCTCTGAGTTTTTTTCGTTGTTTTCTTTATCCTCCTCTTCCTCCTCCTACTCACCTTCCTTTTCCTAATCATTTTTTTTCTTTCTCCTTCTTCTTTTTAGCTCGTTCGGTATTCTCAACCCTTTCTCTGATTATCTTTGTCGTCTTCTTCCTCTTCCTCCTCCTCATACTTCTCTTCCTTTTCTTCATCCTCTTCTTTCTTCCTCTTTCTTCTCTTTCGCCCCCTTCCTCCTCCTCCTCCTCATCCTCCTCTTGCTCGTCTCTACTAACTCTCTCCTCTGCTCCTCTCTCCTCTCCCGCACAATAAAGCACCGAGGTTCATTTTCAATGTCGAAGAGTTTCCTCTCACTTGCTGACAAACTCATAGAGGAATTCTGACACTCATTTTTAGAAGGTTCACCACGGTCTTCTCCACCTATACCATCTCCTACCACTCATCTTTATCCTCTTTGCCATCATACTGTTCCTGCTCATCCCCCCAAAATCTTTTTTTCCCTCTTCCTCCTTTTACTAACCTTTCTTGTTTTCTCCCTCGGCCATTTCCAATACTTCCCTCACCGCTACAAGGCTCCTAGCGAAACCGTCCTCTTGAAAGCCTTTAGAGTTCCTGGGTGAGTTCTGTGGTGAGGTTAGTGGACAAAGCCAACTTTTTCCCCGTCTTCTCACTTCCAACACCGTCCCCGTGCAGCAGACCACTCCCCCTCCTCCTTACATCCCCCTCCCATCCCTGCCGGACACAAGCTCTGGTCACACTCACACACACTTTCACACACACATACTCATCACACTAACACCCGCACAATAAAGCACCGAGGTTCATTTTCAATGCCAAAGAGTTTCCTCTCACTTGCTGACAAACTCATAGAGGAATTCTGACACTCACTCCCTCGTGGAGTTCTTGGGAGTGGAATCTTTAATTAAAAGTGCATTAAGAGCTCACAAGTCCTCCCCTGCACCACTTCCACGACCTTTTCCTCTAACTGTGTGAGGCATGGACACTCAAGACCTACTGTAGTGTTGGAGAAGAATCAGAGAAATAGATAATGATAATATAAGCGTTTTTTTTTTTGTGTGTGTGTGTTGAGCAGACTAAAATGAAACTGAGAAGTAATGGGGAAGATAATGTAAAGATCTAGGTTAAAGGAGTGCTAGAGGAAGTGTCTTGTTTTGTTGGTGGTAAAGCAGATGTATATAGATGTTAATACAGTTTTCCTATCACTAGACTCTCTTAAGATAGACACATGACTAACTCCATCGTGGCCCCACAAAAACAATGGAGGAGCAGTTACTTAGTTAGAAGGGAAAGAAAAAATCGTCCTGGGGTGAAAGAATAAATATAAATATATATATATATATATATATATATATATATATATATATATATATCTATCTATTCATCTATCTATCTATATCTCTATCTCTATCTATCTATCTATTCATCTATCTATCTATCTATCTATCTATCTATCTATATATATATATATATATATATATATATATATATATATATATATATATATATGAGAGAGAGAGAGAGAGAGAGAGAGAGAGAGAGAGAGAGAGAGAGAGAGAGAGAGAGAGAGAGAGAGAGAGAGAGAGAGAGAGAGAGAGAGAGAGAGAGAGAGAGAGAGAGAGAGAGAGAGAGAGAGAGAGAGAACTGAACTCTCTTCTACTTTCCCTTCTTCCTTTTCCTTCCTTCTCTTTTGTTCTTTACTTCTGCATCGTCTCTGCCTTCTTTATCTCTTCCTTTTTCTATACCTTATCTTCCTTTTACTTCTTCTCATTTCCTAGTTCGTTCGTTCGTCTTTATATTCCGTTCCTTCATTTTTCCGCCTTCTCTGCCTCCTTATACACGTTTCCTTCTTTTTTTTTTGTAGGTAACTCGTTCCTTCTTTTCTCGCAACCTTTGTTCTTTCTTTTTTCTTCCTCTTGTACATGAAACTAGTTACATTTTTTATCTTCCTGCTCGTCCCGTTTCTCGTCCTCCTCCTCTTCCGCTTCCTCCTCCTTTTTATTCCCTTCTTCCCCCTGCGCCTTCTTTTCTCAGATTACACCTCCTCTTCTTTCCTCTCTGCTTCCTTCTTCTCTTTCTATTTTTCTTCACTTTCTCCTCTTCATCTTATTTCTCATCGTCATTCTCCTCTTTATCCTTCCTCCTCCTCCTCCTCCTCCCACCCCCCCTTCTCCTCCCCCTAATCCTCATCCTCCTCTTTCTTTTCCTCCTCTACTTCATCCTCCTCCTCGCCATAAAAAGGTTTAGACGGAAGGAGGATGTTTACTTCTTTCTGTCCTCTTGTTTAATGATATACCCCTGTTACATACAGTTTATCGGTTATTCCTCTTCTATTCAATTATTTTTGGTGAACTTTGTTTGTTAACTTTTAACTGAAATTCCTTTGGTTAAGTTCAAATAATTTTCGCCTCGAGTCACAGTGCATTCCTCCGGTCAGAACAAAAACATTTCACCATAAAAGCCGCTCATTTCGGGCTGCCTGGGCTGTGAGGGTCGCCGAGAGCCTGTGCCTGGACGGGGGGACGGGAGTACAGTCAGCCCGCCGAGCCACCACTGCAGGGAAATTTAAAAAGCCGCTCGGATTCACGGATTATTATTTCCAGGTTAATTAGCTTACCTGTCACACCTTACGTTTTGTCAGGCCTCGAGCGCACCTGGCCGTACACACCCGTGGGGGAAAAGAATCCCATAGTGTTTTGTAATTTTAAAATTACGATATTTTTTTATGATTATTTATTTTTTCCTCCGTCGTTCTCTCTCCCTTCATCGTTTTTAATTGTTGTTTTTTCATTGCATTATTATTATTGATATTATTATTATTTTTTGTTATTATTATTATTATTGTTTTTATTATTTGCTTGAAGGTACACCAATTTTTTCTCCTTTGCCTTTTTGCCCTCCATATTTAAGTTCTCCTCCTCCTCCTCCTCCTCCTCCTCCTCCTCCTCTTCCTCCCACTTAGCTTAGCAACATTTTCTCATTTCTTTCGTCCATTCTTTCTCGCGTTTCCTTCCCCCGCCCTCATCTAATCTTCCCTCTATTCCAATTCCAAGCTTCTTTCTGCTCCTCTCTCTCTCTCTCTCTCTCTCTCTCTCTCTCTCTCTCTCTCTCTCTCTCTCTCTCTCTCTCTCTCTCTCTCTCTCTCTCTCTCTCTCTCTTTGTTATTTAAACATCAGGATACATGTGACAAAAGGGGTAGGGAAATTGTGTCCATGCTAAAGACGACCTCTGTCTTGAGGTCGCCTATCTTAAAGCATTGTCACTAGTGTTCTGTTGTGCTTGTGCTCAGGCGGATGTGATTAGGGCGGGTAAGTGCGACACCAGGCATGAGTCGCCACCTTCACCTGCTGGGTGTTCATTGCCCTAACGCCCACTTCACCCGTGAAGGCGCTCCACAGGTGGGCCGTGGGACTCGTGAAGGCCCTCTGGCACCTGGCTGTGCGACTTCTCGGGATTTCAAGGAGGTCGTTAGCCACCGCCGCTCTCGTAGTGTGCTTGCTTCTCCTCCAAGGGACCCGTAGTGCCGCTAGGTGGGATGTATGTTGGACCTGGGCCTTGTGTAGGACTGTGATGGCACCGACCCTTCTCCGGTGCCCGAGGCTGTCGAGCATACAGCGGGGGGCGTCCTGCTGGTGATGTAGCTGCTGTCGATGTTGTAGCTGCCGCTGCTGCTGAAGGCTGCTGGGATCGCGGATGAGTCGCTCTGCCCTCCTCTGCACTCTCTCCAGCAGCAAGAGGTGACATTGGGCATTACTCATCCAGGAGAGAGGGGAGTATTTCATGACGGGCCTCACCTGGGCTTTGTACAGCCTCAGGAGGCCGTCTGCGTCGAGCAGGTGCTGCACGCGACGCAGGAGTGTCACCCTCAGGGAGGCTCTGCGCGCCACACACTCCAGGTGGCGGTCGAAACTAAGTCTGGAGTCGACCTCCACCCCCAAGATGTTGATGGAGTCCTTGATGGCCAGGGTGTCGTCCCCAAACTTCAGCCGTCCCTGCAGGAGTCTAGCGTCCTCCCCTGAACGCGATATGACCATGGCCTGGGTCTTCTTGGCAGCAAACTTGACTTGCCAACGTCGTACCCAGGCCATGATGTCACCAAGATGGCGATTGGTGGCTTCGATCACGTCCGCAGTTTCCTCCCTGGTGTAGCTGTGGGACAGGGTACAGTCGTCGGCGTAGGCAGAGGCCACTGGTAGGCCACGGAGCAGCTCGTCGAAGTATGCGTTCCAAAGAATCGGGCCCAGTAATGATCCTTGTGGAACGCTGGCAGTGATTGGGTAACTGCCTGACGTGCACCCGTTCACCACTACCCTCAGACTCCGGCCGTGCAGGTAGCTCGAAAACAGCTGCAGCAGTTGTCCTGTGATGCCGAGCTGTTCGAGCTTGGCCAGGAGGGCCGTGTGCCACACACAGTCGAATGCCCCAGCAATATCTAGGGCAACAACAAGTGAGGGGCGATCAGAGTCCAGGGCGTCATGCCATGACTTGCTGAGCAGGAGGAGGAGGTCTGATGCCGAGCGACCTCTCCTGAACCCGTGCTGACGAGGAGACAACAGATGGTTCTCCTCCAGGTGGCGCGTCAGTTGCTCAGCAATAATCCGCTCCAGGATCTTGCTAACAACCGACAGGAGCGAGATTGTGCGGTAGTAGGCTGGGTCTGTCTTGCCCTTTTTCTTGAAAACCGGTGTGACACAAGCCTCTTTCCACAGGGTCGGCCAGGCCCCTGCGTTTAGGCACTGTCTGAAGATACGTGTGAGGGGGTGCGACAGCTCCCCTGCACAGTGCTTCAGCAGGAAAGGGCTGATGTCATCCGGGCCTGGGGCTTTCCTGGTGTTGGTGTCTCGGAAGTGCTTGGCCACTGTGCCCTCCGTGATCTCCAGGTTTTCCAGGACAAAGTTACCCAGACGGGGGAGGAAGGGGGGCTACCTGTCTGGCTCATCGACAGTCATCTTGCTGCTGAAGTGGATTGCCAGAAGGTCAGCTTTATCCTGGTTCTTTACTGACAGGCCCCCTGCGGGCGTCTTGAGAGGCGGGATCTTGTCCTGCGTGACGGTGCCTTGCCTCTCCTTCTCTAAGGACCACCACTGCTTAGGGTCAACTTGGTTGAATGCCAGCTTCCTCCTGAGGCTGTTTTCCCACCTTTTCCTGGCCCACGCTGCTGTCCTTGTCATGGCCTTGCATGCAGCGCGGTGCAGAGCCTTGTTGCGGTGGGAGGGACGGCGCTTGTATTGCCTCCAGGCGCTGTACTTATCCTCTGCAGCCAGTCGGCACCTATAGCTGAACAACGGCTGGTCGCGTGGGTCGGCCTTATATGCCCTGTGAGGGACATGCTGCCTCTGGGCCTGGAGGAGAGTGGCAGAGAGGCCTGACACATTATGGTCAACGTCACCACTGAGTGTGGCGTCCCAGTCAGTGTCAGCTAGTGCCCGCTTCATGGCTTGCCAGTCTTCCCGCTGCCATAGCCAGATGACGCGTTGCCTTGCTTCCTCGCGCGTGGGGTTGAGGCCGAGCTCAGACAGCACCGCATTATGGTCGGAGCTGCCGATTCTCTCAAGAGGGCGGCAGTGCACTGAGTCCCCGGGCAAGTCAGTCAAGACAGGGTCCAGCGAGCCCCCACGCACGTGAGTGGGAAAGGTGACGTGGTTTGTGAGCCCGTGGACCACTGTCAGCTCAGTGAAATCCCTGCTCACCATATGCTGGTTCATATCACCCACGATGGCTGTGTTCTGGCAGTCGTAGGTGGCCAAGATGGTGTCCAGCTGGTCGGTGAGGAAGGTGAGGGGCTCGTTGCCTTGCCACTGAGGGCGATACAGGGCGACGAGAAGTACGGGGCTCATATCTGGGAGGAGGAGGCGGAAGAACATGGCCTCCATGTGCTCGGCAACAGGGACAGAGAGTGGCTGCAGCTGCAGGCCCTTCCGGTAACACACAGCCACACCTCCGCCCTGCCTGTCCTTCCGATCGCGTCGCTCCCAGTGGCAGTAGCCAGGAATCCTGTCACATGTTGTCACACACTCATCGTTCAGAAACGTTTCGACTGCCACCACCACATCAGCTCGGTTCCTGAGGACGGCGTGTGTGAGCTCGCTACATCTGCCTCATATACATCTGCTGACAGGATTCTAAGGCTGTTCTGCGTCATGGCCGGTTAGTTGTTGTTGGCTGTTCCGGGGATCTGCCCGAGGTGTAGATGTTGTGTTTGAGTGGGGGTAGATGGTGGGTTGAGTTGGAGTCTCTCCGTCAGCAGGGTTCTGAGGAAGCGCTCCTGTCTCTCCTCGGCTACACGGGTGTAGAAGGTGTCAGCGGTGTGGCCTCGTCGCAGACAGAATACGGAATTTTGAAGCACCTCGCCTGCCGTGGAGCGGGCGGTGGCCGTGTGGACCAACGCGCGGGGTTAACGGGTGATGTGACGTGGCTCATCAGTACGTAGGCTCTTATAAATCGTGCAGCTGAGTCTCGATGATGTAAAGGCAATATAATCTGGCACTAAAGTGATATATTCGTTAAATAAAAAAAAGTTAAAAAAACCTTGCAAAGACCTTAGATAAAATGTCACAAGATGATCTTGTAATGGTGTTTTGAAAAGTATTTTAGCTCGGCAAACGGCATGGAAATAGTGAAAAAAAAAAAATCGTAGTGTTTTCAGAAGATTTGCTGAAAAAATTATATAAAGAAATGGAAAAATCATAAAAAAAACCCTATCCAGAATAATATTAAAACCTAGAAAGTGCACCATCGATTAAATATACTCTGAAAGAAAAGCAAATAACGCCGTCGAAAAACTGCACACACGAAAACAAAAAACAAATCTTGAAAGTGAAAAGGGAAAAACAAACTCGTCCCTGCTTCCAAGAAACCTCCTCCTCTCCCCAGCGGAGCCGAGACAAGTTAGCAGCGTCGGGCGTGGCGGGTCCGAGACGTCGCTTGTTTGTGCCGAGAGCGAAAAGACGAGGTGCTGCGTAAAGAAAAAAACGAAGCACTGTAAGGAGGAGGAGCTGCAGGAGGAGCAGCATTGAGGAAGGAGTATTAGGAGAAGGTGGAGGAGGAAGTGAGAGGTGAAGTGAGGGCAAGATTATACCTTGTTTACATTTTTTTTCTCACTCCGTCCATATCAGAAAGTACGTCAGCTTAAATTTAAAAGCGTTATATAGTAAGAAGGACACGGTGAAGTAGAACTCTCTCTCTCTCTCTCTCTCTCTGTGTGTGTGTGTGTGTGTGTGTGTGTGTGTGTGTGTGTGTGTGCGTGCGTGCGTGCGTGCGTACGTGCGTGGGTGCGTGCGTGCGTGCGTGCGTGTGTGTGTGTGTGTGTGTGTGTCCAGAGTAGGTGTAGACAGAATGCAGGGCAGGAGAATGAAAGCCTTGGTAAATGGGAGAGAATTTTGCAGGACAAAGATGATATTAGAGTATGGCGAGCCGTAGATTGGAGGGGCAATATTGATGTCAGCACATACTAATGATAGAGGACCTAGTGATGAAGATTTTAAAGTACATTTTGAGAGAATACTCAACCCCCCCCAACTCCCTCACGATTATGACATTACTACAGATGTAAACATTCCTATTTTGGATGACCCCATTTCTCCAACAGAGGTTTGTGATAAGATTAGAAGCTTGCGGACAGACAAGGCTAGCGGCCCGGATGGACTTTCCCCTGGTATCTTCTCACTGCTATCTGCACATTTGATACTAACTGTAGTTGCCCTTTTTAACAAAGTGTTTTTAAGTGGTCTGTATCCCGTACCCTGTACTAGGGCCAAATTGTTCACTATTTTCAAGAAGGGAGACAGGAACAATCCAGATAATTATCAAGGTATTAGTGTCACGAACTCTGTTGCAAAGCTGTACGACATGGTTATTTGTGAACGCCTGTATCAGTGGTTTAGGCCGTGCCGGGAGCAAGCTGGGGCGCAACAGAAGCGAGGGTGTCTTGAGCACATTGCCACATTGCGCCTCATCACTGACTCGGCAAGGAATAAAAAAAATATATATTTGTAGTGTTTATCGACTTTTCTAAAGCATATGACGTAATGCCATGGCATACACTGTTGAGGACACTCAAACGCTTGGGGTGCGGAGTGGCTATGTTGGCGGCGATCATTGCTATGTACCGCGTGACGGAAAGTATTGTGGGGTGTGCTGTTGTTACTTCCACGGTGGGGGTCAGGCAGGGCCTGTCTACATCATGCCTCCTCTTTGTAATTTATGTTGATGAGTTGATAAGAATTATGAAAATTAGGTGCGAACGTGAAACTTTTATCGACTGGCTATATATTTTGTTATTTATGGATGACACGGTGCTACTCTCCACATCAAGGCCAAACATTCAACGGAAGTCAAGTACATTGAAAGAATTTTGTGATGAGTATGATATGAGAATTAATGCAGAAAAGACAAAGTTCTTCGTGATCAGCGGCGGGCCAGGCGACGCCGAGCCGTTGCGTGTGGACGGGCTGGTGGTGCAACACTGCACCAGCTACACGTATCTGGGAAGTCCCTTCACGTGCGACGGTTCGCCGTCGTCTGCCGTCAAGGTGGACGCGCAAAACAAAATATGTCACGTGCTGAAGTTCGTGTCTTTCATACGTAAAAATAATGACATACCTTTTATTGTGAAACGCCGCTTGTTTGATGCTGCTCTCATGTCAGCACTATTATATGGTTGTGAGTCGTGGGTGTGCGCCGATGTAAAACCTGTCGTCAAACTCCACAACTGGGATATGAAGGAGTTACTCGGGGTGAGGAAAACTACAGCTAATCTCGTGTGTTACGCGGAGTTGGGTTACCCTTCCTTACCGGACCTTGTCATGCATCGACAGCACAAATTCTACTATAATATGTGGGTAGAACGACATGACTTGATCGACGACCCTCTGTCCTTTGCCATTAGAACCGCAATTACCTTGAACACCCCAGCTGGTAAGCTTGTGTCCCGCATGACACGTGACAACATCCCACACGTGTCCACACTGGTACGAAATGTTCACGACGCCTTTGCCGAGTCTCACACATCAAGGTGTACTACATACAGAACTATCAATCCGCATTATGTAACACACAGTGTATACAGTGAACGACACACAGTAAACGATCGCCACAGAATATCCTTCACACGTTTTCGAGTGAGTGGCCATAGTCTTGCCATAGAAACAGGTCGTTGGAATAGGCGCGGACGCTGCCGCCTTCCCGTCGAGGAACGACTGTGTGAGTATGGTGACGTGCAGTCTGAGCAACACGTGGTGGAGACGTGCCCTCGCACTCAACGAATTAGGGACATGCACGGTTTTACTACACTGCATCAGGTTTTCAGTGATTTTACAAATAGTGTCACGTGCAAAATAATTCAATACATCCTCAGCTCCTACCAGTAACACGCATTCCTGTTTCAGATGCCGCCCTTCCCTCCCTCTTATTAGTGTTTTATTGACATTTTGTATTGTATTATTTTATCTATAATTATGTTCTAGATGATCTTAAGTTTTTGTTCTTTTATAGCTTTTATTCCCTTGCACTGATGCTTTTCTTAGTTCATTTTATGTCTTTTACATTTCAAAACTTTTCACTTTCACGGCTATAAGGTATAGTAGATGGTCATTTAAAAAAATGTGTGTTATATTTTAATTTTCTCTTTCAAGATTTTTACTTCCTCACGATTGTATATTTTTGGGCTGTAGTTTGTTTCTCCAGTGAGTTTACTACTGTAAATGTAGAGTGGTGTTGTATTTTAGTTTTGAGTTAGTTTTATATTTTTATGTAAGCTGTGGTCAATAAACATATCTATCTATCTATCTGTGTGTGTGTGTGTGTGTGTGTGTGTTGTTTTCACCTTCAGTGTTACCATCAGCATCGTCTTATCATCATCTGCTTTGCCGTCGCCGCACAGACCCCAAGCTCACAACACGTCTTTCTCCCGTTTTATTTCATGTGTGTATATCAATTTTTTCTCCTATATTTTCTCACCACTCATTTTGATTCTTCTGATCTTACCCACTTTATTTTGACTGATAAACAAATTGTCTCTACTCACGCTGCCGGCGGGATTCAGAACGGATGTGCGTCTTTGTTGTTGTTGTTGTTGTTGTTGTTAATGGGCAAAGCTCGCCTCGCACCCTTTAATGGCTGACCTATCTTCCTCTGAATGCTTTTCTTTCATTTTTGGATTAGAAGGTCTTAGATGTTGGCTGATGACACTCCGACTTTTGTTTTTACGTTACAATACTATTTTCATATGAATTTTTCATGTTCCCAAAATGGGAACGTTGGCATGATACATGACACAAACATATCCTGATGATATGAAAACAAGCCTTCACAATTTTTATTCATTTATTGCCGCTATATGATACTGAACATATAAATCTCACAAAAAAAAAAACATGCAAGTCCATGATTCCAGTTGAAAAAAAATATATATATTTATTCTTGTGAATAACAGACTATTTCCATTTATTTATGTTTGGTACTAGTTTACTTCTGATGATAGGCTTCACTGCACACCTTGTGGAGTCTCTTTCCACATTTTGTGCACTGCAGTCGTGTGTTCTTCATACAGAGGCAGCATCTACCTTGAGTGCATGAGTCCAGAATGTGATTCACTCCGTCGTACCTCACTGCTTTTGCTGGCTGTACGGAGGGTCCTCCAAGTCTCTTCCTGTGTTCTTGAACCTTTACCATTGCTCGAGCAATTTCTCTCCTGAACATTATATGTGACATACCTGCCGATCCACCAATATATTGGTAGAATCTGAAAGCAGCCACCACTGCCAGATTTAGCATGTTTGAGAAAATGTTCCACCACCATTTCTTTGAACGCAAACGCGGCCTGTAAGAGGACAACATTCTGTCACACACATCAACGCCTCCCATTCCCTTGTTGTACATGTGAATGAGATGTGGCTGCTCAACTGCTTTCTTGTTCTCTTTCCTCACACGTCGTTCTACTTTGTGAATTGGATTTACACCATAGTAGTTGCTGGCAACTGTCACACTAGAGTTGTCATTCCATTTGACACACAATACTGTACCATCTGATTTGTAGTCAAAATAGCCTCGTTCTTTTTTTTCAACTTCTTTCTTTGAGGGGAGAGGACACTTGCCTGTTCTGTTATCTCGAACAGTTCCACAGGCTCGAAACCCTTTTGCAGTGAGTTCTGTCAGTAATCCATGGCTTGTGAAGAAATTGTCAAAGAACACTACATGGTGGTCAGGACTTTCAACTGGCTGCAACATTGACATCACGACATGTGACCCCAGTTGTCGAGTCTTCGAGTCACCCTCTTTGCCACAATAGATGGAAAAATTGTATGGATATCCATCTACTCCACATAGCATCCACATTTTATAGCCAAATCTTATTGGTTTGTTCCTTATGAACTGCTTAGCAGAGTGATGACCATGATACGGAATCATAGATTCATCAATGCTTAGTAGTTCATGAAAAACACCAAACTTTTGGCAGTTACTTCTTATCATTTCAAGTAAGGGCAAGACCTTGGCCATCTTTGAGCCTGCTAGATTTGAGTTATCAGCAAGGTGCAGGTACCTTTTGATGGTACGGAATCTGTCCCTGCTCATTGTTTTGGCAAATACAGGTGCTACCAAATCTTCACTTGTGGACCAATAATCATTTTCAGATGGCAGACTGTGGTATCCACTTATAAGCAATAGGCCTAGGAATTTACGTATTTCTTCCTCAGTGACATGAAAGTTTGATGCATTCTTGTCTCTAACGGCATACAAATTTGTTTGTTCAGTAATGTGTTGGATAATTTCAGGCCCAAAGAACAAGTTGAATATTTCATAAGGTTCCTTGCCAAAATGATCTTCTCCCACCTTCTGCGGCATGCAGTGTGCTTGAGTGGTAACCTTTCTGTTTTCCTCCATCGCCGATTTTCCTCATTCTCACTCTCCTTGGCAACATCTTCCTCAGCAACATCATCCTCTTCTTCCTCCTCGTGAACTTCTACCTCACCACTAACTTCATTTGGAATCCAATCCTTGTCTAAAATATCATCGTCATCCTCTTCATCACTCTCAATACCCCGACATCCAGCAGCAGGAGGCAGCAACACCACGTCAATTTTCTGACTTCTGCTTTTCTCAACCGCATCGTTTGCCACTTCAAGATGTGTGAATCGAGTCAGTTGTCTACCAGGGCTGAAAAGAAATTAAATACATGTGCATCAGAAAAAGAGCAGCATAGAGAAAACTGCACTAATGAAGCTGATATAGTTGTCACGTATAATCCACTTTAGTATCAATGACCATAACTGAAGGGAAAATGTAGGCACACACACACACACACACACACACACACACACACACACACACACACACACACACACACACAGTAAAACACTGCAATAATGTCATTTTGAAAACAACAACAGTAAGAGAAAACACTACAACAAAAAAAATAATGGCATAATGAAAACAACAGTAAAACCTACCTGTAAAAAGACGACACGTCCATGCTTGAGGATGAGTGAGCACCGAATGATAGCAGGGACAGGGACAGTGGCCTTATATATTGCACGGTTGTATTAGGCTACTGCAGGATCCAACGTGTCTCAGTCTTCACACGTTACCTCTTAGAAGCACATAGATTTACATAAGACAACATGCCAACGTTCCCATTTTGGGAACATATAAATTTTCTTCTTATGAATCGCAAACCAGAAATAATTTCATCATTCTGATTGTCTCATCTAAAAAATTAGTGTCTGACGAAAGATGAAACAATGTATTGCAATCATTGGACGGGAAATCTGAGCAATGGTGAAATTCAGGAGAAAAACACTCAAGATAACTAAAAATGGCAATTTTGAAATATTAAAAAAATATATTAATTTCTTGATTGCATACAGTACAACCATATATATTACATAATCAACATCAGCCAAACCATTTTAGTGCTCATTGAGAGCAATGAAATAATTAGGTTTCTTTTGGTGAATATTTACTCCCATGTTCCCAAAATGGGAACGTTGGCGCTTAAAGGGCTAAAGGTGTTGCCTCGATACTCCATTCACTTTCCGAGGAAGCCCCGGGACCTCCATCACAGCAATTACCTGCTTTTTGCGTGTGGGGAAAGATTTGCTCTGTGTGTGTGTGTGTGTGTGTGTGTGTGTGTCATTTAATTAAAGTGTTGGTAAAAGTTCTTTTATTCGTTCATGAGTTTATTACATTCCCAGTCAGTGGATTCCGGTGATTATCTACAAGTAAAAATATAAAGTTTTCGTTTCGCCAGGAGCAGCGATCCAATAATCAAATCATATTTATATGTTTTAAGAGTTATTGCAATTATTCAAACTATTTAACCACTGATAGTTGGAAATAAATGTAAAAAATCTTACCAAATTTTATGGAGGGAAGTAATTAATATATTAGGACGATTCCATATTAGAATGATTTATATGAGAAGAAAGCAGGAAATGAAATGGTGAGCCACAAGACAGCACGCGGCGGGATTGGACCACGCAACACCGTAGTGGCGCAACAAAGGATCTCCTCGCCTCACATGGTTTGAACCTCACGATTCATCACATCATATCAGTGCATATTTTTCTTTTTTGTAACAAGAAAACATAAACATTGGAACAGTATGGATGATGTAAAAGGTGATGTAAAAAAAAATATTATAGAAGAAGAAGCCATTCGCCTGGCTAACAAAACACACACACACACACACACACACACACACACACACACACACACACACACACACACACACATTCGCCACTTTTGCTCACATTTTTTTCACTTTTTTTTTACATCAAGAGGCACCCCGACGTGTCCCTCAGTATCATGGGAAATATTATTTAGAACATGAGGCTGCATGCGAAATATAAAGAAGGCTCAGTAACATTCCCTCGCATCAGTATTCCTTCAGCCCGAGGCATTACCACCTGGAGCCAGCAGGAGTGACAAAGGCAGGAGCAGCAGGAACGTTTCGGCAAAACAAATACCTTTGGAAAATTCTAATCATCTGCGTCCGTGACCTTTCCTCAACATGTAAATCCAATGGAGTGGCAAATAAATCATTGTCTCGCTGAATGCCGAAGGTAATTTCGGGTTATTTCATTACTCTGCGAAATGCTAGAACTTCCTCTCCATTTCTTGTGTGATCTCGCTATAAGACCGCCGCATCACGTCAAATACCTCGGACAGTGACCCGACTCCTTGGTTCACTCGTTTTCTGTCAAGAAGAGGATGACTCTTATTTTTCGACCTGGAGGTGATGGTCACGCCGGTTCATCTTGTGTCCGCACTTTCCTGCCTATGTCCTCCGTCCCACTTGCATCCCTTCTGGGGTGCACCGAGACTTCGTTTGGGGCGCCCGGTCATTTCTCTTCCTACTTTTTAAGGGAAGCGGGTGTGGAGGGCCGGTAATGGTGCTGTTTGCAACTCCGTCGTATATCTCTCTCTCTCTCTCTCTCTCTCTCTCTCTCTCTCTCTCTCTCTCTCTCTCTCGCGCGCGCGCGCTTTCGCTCTTGCTCTTCCTCTCTTATTTTCTTCTAATTATCCTTGGTTTCCTTATCTTGCAATCTTATTTTTTATCATATCCTAAAATTTGATTAATCCTCCTCCTCCTCCTCCTCCTCCTCCTCCTCGCCCTCGTTCTCGTCCTCGTCCTCTCTGCCTCTTACTCCTCATTTAATATCTTCTCATTTTCCACTCTCATTTAATCTCTCGTATCCTGTCCCGCCCCGACTCCTCCTCCTTTTCCTCCTCTGCCTCCTCCTATTTCTCTACCTCCTTCTTTTTCATGAACGCGCCGAATTACCACAAAGTGTACGCTTCAGGGCGGGGTAGATAAAAAATAATGATAGAAAGTAGATATTGCGAAGAAGTAGAACGAGTACGGAACCCTTTCTTTCATGTTTTTACCTCTTTATCCCTCCATCTACAGCCCACTTGCCTCGCCTCGGATGCTGATGAATTGCCTTTTAATGGTTACCGAATCCCTTTCCCTTGTTGCTGTTTTTGATCTATTATTGATGCCCGTGGAGCCTCGACTTCGTGATGCTGGCCGCCTCTCTCTCTCTCTCTCTCTCTCTCTCTCTCTCTCTCTCTCTCTCTCTCTCTCTCTCTCTCTCTCTCTCTCTCTCTCTCTCTCTCTTTTACTGTCCCGTTTCGTTTTGCAAGATCTATTTTTAGTGGACAAGTACTAACATAGCAACCGAGAAGCAGCATTGAGGCTATGGGCGAAAATAAATCATGTTTTAGCGCTCGCCTGATGCCTCTCATACCAGCAATGTTGTTGTATTTCACTGATAAACAACTAACAAAGTAGATCCCGCAGCCCTACCTTTAAATACATCTGGTGTCAAAAAGTATTTGCCCAATTGATTGCAGGATTATGATTTGTTTCCCTCCGCGCAGATTACCTTTTATAAGTGTATTCTTTCCACTGTTTAGCTTCCCCGACATTTCCCTCGGTTTTAATAGCTATTATAGACACACCTGTCTCCCCTCTGAGCCCCAATTACTAGCGTTCCCATTTTTCTTATTATGCAATTTTTGCTTTAATTTGTCTCTTCGCTATTGGCGTCATTGTTATCACCTCGGCCATTTTTTTCTTTTTATTCTTAGTGTCTTTAGTCTTTACGCATTTTTGCCGATTTTTATTTCTCCTTATTCTTCCCTTCGTGCACTTCAATTGTACATTTTATTCAAGTATTTTTTATTGTTGTCTTGTTCTTTTTTTCTCTTAACACTCAGTCTGTTTTCTTTCCCATTCAAGACTTTTTTCTTTTCCGTTTTTACTTTTTCCCCTTCTTCTTTTTCTTCTTCCTACTCTTCTTCTTTTTCTCCTACTTTTCGTCTTTTCTTCTTCCTTCTCTTCTTTTCCTTCCTTTTCTTCTTTCTCCTTCTCATCGCCTCTATATCTTTCTTCAACTCTCTTTTTCTCCTATTTTTTGTTCCCGTCTTCAGTTTCCCCATAAATATCCTTACCCTTTTTCTTCACCTCGATCTTATCTTTGTTCCATTCAGTCTGATATCCCTTTACTTCTCTTGTTTTCCACATTCCACAAATTATCCTCTCTCATATTCTTTTTCCATCCTCTCCTACGGCTTCATCTCCTTCAATGTCCTGATCCACTCTCGTTCCGGATATCCTCATTTCGTTTTCTGTAATATTTCCTCCTCTTTTCATTTCTTTTCTTCGACGATATTTTTCATTTCGATTTGTTCCATTCCTTTCAGATCCCCCTTTCCAGTTTTCTACACGGGGTATATTTTTTCTTTGTTTTATTGTTTCTTTCATACCATCTTGTATCCCTCAGTTTTAATCAAGTTTATCACCTCAGCTATTATTTCTTCTCCTTTTTGAGTGTGTGTGTAGTTCTGATTTAATTTCCTTGTATATGTTTTCTTTCCTTTCCCTTCTCTTTATGCTTGGTTCAAATTCATGTCGTATCACATCTCCGTTTCGTATCCTCATCGTCGTCGTTGTCGTCCTCTTTGCCCTTCGTTGTCGTACTCTTTGCCCTGTTCCCTGCATGCTCTCCCTTCCCCATCCCTCCCAGACTTCCACATACACCAGCACTACAGTCACCGGAGGCCTCGCTAGTTAGTTCAATCGTTCCTGCCTCAATTAAGTCGTATCGAATGTGTGGTCACCTTCCCCGAGCGTCCTGGAGTACCTGAAGTCTCCAAGTTAATATGATTTGCCATCTGACACCGCGAAGAAGCGAGTGTGTGTGGTTGACAAGCTAACATTAGACACTACAGAGGACGTGATTCTCTATTATTATTTTTATTTCCCAAGTTTTATTTTTATTGGTCATTGTTATTATTACTGTATGATGAGGTAATGGAGGAAAAGGGTGTGTTTGTACGTCATTTTCTTGGTTGATGTGACCTTGTTCTCATCATGGTCACGAAAAGTTGTCATCACCATCAGAAGTGTTGCCACCAGATGCGTTAATAGTCTCTCTCTCTCTCTCTCTCTCTCTCTCTCTCTCTCTCTCTCTCTCTCTCTCTCTCTCTCTCTCTCTCTCTCTCTCTCTCTCTCTCTCTCTCTCTCTCTCTCTCTCTCTCTCTCTCTCTCTCTCTCTCTCTCTCTCTCTCTCTCTCTCTCTCTCTCTCTTTTTATTTAAACGCATGGTCAGTACATTAGTACATGGCAATATTACTTTCCTAAGCCAACTTTCCCCCGACCGGTGGGGAGCTATTCAAAAGCTTCTGCCGAGGTTACAATTATATACATGTTTACAATTATTAACAAGCCTTTACATTTACGCTTTTTACGGTGGGTGTAGGAGTAGCTACCTGTGGGACGCAACCTTCATCTACTGAGTGAACAGTTGTGTCACGTCCACATCAGCAGTGAGGTTGTTCAACCACACCACCGCTGCGATGGAGAGTTGGTGGGTGATGGAGCGGGCCATTGGCACTTCCAGGAGGGAGGCGTTGCTCAGCACCGTTTTCGTGCTGCGCTCAGGCTTCCTCCAGGTAGCCCTCAGGTCCGTCAGGTGGGGTACTTGGCCCACTTGTGTCTAGTGTAGCACCATTAGGGCAGCGACGCGGCAACGGTGCTCTAGGCTGTCCAGCTGGTTCGTGGCTGCTCCTGCCCGTCGCTCGTGTTGTTGTTGTTGCTGTTGTTGTTGTTGTTGTTTTCTCTCTCTCTCTCTCTCTCTCTCTCTCTCTCTCTCTCTCTCTCTGTGTCTGTGTCTCTGTGTGTGTGTGTGTGTGTGTGTGTGTGTGTGTGTGTGTGTGTGTGTGTGTGTGTGTGTGTGTGTGTGTGTGTGTGTGTGTGTGTGTGTGTGTGTGTGTGTGTGTGTGTATGTGTGTGCGTGACGTCTCCAACAATATTTATTTCGTTGACATCACGGGGTGTGATGGCAGCTGCCCCGACCTTCCCGTGTGTGCGTATGTCTGTGTGTGCGTGCGCGTGCGTGTACGTGCGTGCGCATACGTGCATGCATGTGTGCGAGTGTAGGCGTATGCGGGCTTCCGCTAACTGTGTGGGCTACGGTCCGGGGGCCCACACATTGCTGTTGCGTTGCCGCGTGCCACTGCGATGCTGACGCGCTGCCTCAGCCATGCCGTCTCACCTGTCTCCCCACTGCGCTGGCTGATGCGCCTGCCGATGTCCTGCAGCAGGTCTCCAAAGGCAGGTCCCAGTACGCCGCTTGTCTTCACGGCGAGAGGCACGAAGTCATATCGTTGGGCGAGGGCCGCGTAGCGGTGACGCTTGCGCTCTTCGGCAACGCGTGCGGCAGCTCCGGCGGCGGAAGCACAGTTGATGGTGTGGGTGGCGGAGAATGTGTTGATGCAGGTGGCGTCCCACATCAACATCTTGCCTCGCCTGAAGGGGAAGACTGTGTGTGTGTGTGTGTGTGTGTGTGTGTGTGTGTGTGTGTGTGTGTGTGTGTGTGTGTGTGTGTGTGTGTGTGTGTTTGTTTTAAAACAAAGGAGACAGCTCAAGGGCACACAAAAAAAGAAAATAATAATAAAAAAAGCCCGCTACTCGCTGCTCCCCCAAAAGAATCAAAAGAGGTGACCGAAAGAAAGGTCAATTTCGGGAGGAGAGGTGTCCTGATACCCTCCTTTTGAAAGAGTTCAAGTCGTAGGCAGGAGGAAATACAGATGAAGGAAGATTGTTCCAGAGTTTATCAGCGTGAGGGATGAAAGAGTGAAGATGCTGGTTAACTCTTGCATAAGGGGTTTGGACAGTATAAGGATGAGCATGAGTAGAAAGTCGTGTGCAGTGGGACCGCGGGAGGGGGGGAGGCATGCAGTTAGCAAGTTCAGAAGAGCAGTCAGCGTGGAAATATCGATAGAAGATAGAAAGAGAGGCAACATCGCGGCGGAATTTAAGAGGTAGAAGACTATCAGTAGGAGAAGGAGAGCTGATGAGACGAAGAGCCTTAGACTCCACTCTGTCCAGAAGAACTGTGTGAGTGGAGCCTCCCCACACATGAGATGCATTGTCCATACGAGGGCGGACAAGGCCCCTGTATATGGATAGCAACTGTGCAGGGGAGAAGAACTGGCGGAGACGATACAGAACGCCCAACCTCGAGGAAGCTGATTTAGCGAGAGAGGAGATATGAAGTTTCCAGTTGAGATTTTGAGTTAAGGATAGACCGAGGATGTTTAGTGTTGAAGACGGTGACAGCTGAGTGTTGTAGAAGAATAGGGGATAGGTGTTTCGAAGATTGTGTCAAGTTGATAGGTGGAGAAATTGAGTTTTTGAGGCATTGAAGGACACAAGGTTCCTTCTGCCCCAATCGGAAATGATAGCAAGGTCTGAGGTTAAGCGTTCTGCAGCCTCCAGTCTGGAGTCGTGTACTTCCTGTTGA
>NC_066542.1:2400479-2402979 GCF_024679095.1 Eriocheir sinensis | reverse complement strand
ATAGATGGCACAGGGGACGAGGACAAGGGTAGACTTAAATATTTTATATGAAAACACTAAGAAGTCTGTGCTGACGCACTCATTTTCTTAGTCACCGGGGGGGAGAGCACACGGCTATTAGCGGTGATTGCTACAGTGTATCGGGGTTATGGGTCATTCCCCCGACAGGCTCAGGGGCCAATGTGACGGAGATGACAACTGAGGCCACGCGCTGTTTTGTCGTATGCCCCCAACTTTACCATTAAGTGATATAAAGGAGTAGTAATGTAATATTTTTAAAATTATGAATTGTGTTTGTGTTCAACAAAAGTTGGATTATTATTACTATATTATTTTATAACTGCCATAAGTATTGGGCCCGTCGGGCAAATTAATTTCGTGGCTATGAAGCTTAGTTGCCTGACCTTTACTAACGCCCACGTCTGTTTACTGGCACTGAAATTTCCACTTTACCTTGCACAACATGCTGTGCGAAGGTTTCACACTCAGATCCCGAGAATCGATGTTTTCCAGAGAAGCTGAAACGCTCATCTGAAACATTAAATAATGTTCCTTGTCCTGCTGTTTATTTTGCAGACTTTCAGACTGTACGCAAACATTTTATATTTCCGTCGTGTTTTTTCTTTGATAACTAACAAAGTCAAGTAAAGTTTATGAGGAAAGTTATCGGCTCATTTTATCCCCTAACCTTTCATCGACTTTAATAATGAACTTCAGAGTAAATATCACGCAGCCGAGACCTTTCGGAGCAGAGCCAACACACACAGACGAGACATAACATTTTCCTTTTCAAACTCCCTGGTATCTACCGCCGACAAGCCGAATCATTTTCACAGAACATTAAAAAAAATAGGAAAGGAAAAAAATAGCATAAAGAGTTCGGTAGCAATTTAGTTTAAGCTACATCAACTAGGGTTACTGTACCTTAAGTAGGTGATGTTATACTATTTGGATGGGTTTGGTTAGTTAGTGGACAAAGAATTACTACGACGTTAAGTAGAGGTTTTCCATTTGTTTAGCCGACATTAATCTAACCTTCCTATTTCACTAAGAACTTTTGTTTACACTCCTCACTTTGTTTTCCTTTCCGTCTCTCTCCCCAGCTCTGACCTTGCCCTGCTCTGCCTTGCACTCTCCTTCCCTCCACGCTCCATTCGTGCACCTTCCCGTCTCTCGCTCCATCCATCATGTGCCGCGGCCAGCTGATGGGACTAAAAGGAACAGAGGAAAGTCTATTACAGGGTATTAATCGAATCCCAATATCTTTCTCCTCTCCACATACTTGCTTTTTTCCTTATCTTTTTCATTCTTTTCCTTCCTTCCCTCATTTCTTTCTCACCCTGTACTCGTGGTTTGCTTCGGCTTTTCCCTTTACCCTTCCCTTTACTTGTTTATCTTGCAGTTTTCGTGTTTTCGTCGACAAACTTCTGCCGTTGTCGTGGTTTACAGAACGGCGTGCACCCCATACCCGACGGGACTCGCCTCTCTGCTTCCTGCTTCTTCTCTTACTTAATGCCGCTCATGCCCTCCACTATAGTCTTTTTTTTCTCCTCTCGTGGCCACTTTTATCATATCCAACCCTCCACACTGTCCATCCAATTTCACTTATTTATAGTTAAGAAAATTTGGCTTCCATGTCGTGGAAGTGTGTGTGTGTGTGTGTGTGTGTGTGTGTGTGTGTGCATGTGTGTGTGTGTGGGGGGGGTTGAGTATAGAGGGTTGACAAAAAAATCATCCCCCCCCCCCCACCCAGCACGCCGGGGGTATACAAATAAGGTGCCCGATAAACAACAAACAACACCAGAACAACTAACGAGCCTAGACCATAGAAGTGTATGTACACTCCTACTGTCTTTCCTTCTCCCCCACCTGTACCTTCACCACTAACCCACTTCCTCTTACTATACCCTTGATTAAAGAGAAAAGAAGAAAAAAAAAGGTTGATAATTAGGCCTCGTGTGTTTTGGTTGACTCTACAAGTGCCTCTCAAGCAGCTGCAACTACTTCTGGCACAATTTTTTCTCTTCGGCACATTGATGTTTTCCATGTATCGTGCTGAAACTTTAGAGGCATCATGTATAGATTAAACTGTCGACTTTCAAATATCATCTAATTTCTTAACGGAGAGTAGGGAGTTTTATTTCAATAAGTAAAAATAGTTAGTTCAAGAAAGGAAAGCTTGTTAAGTCGTTTACAGGATTCGATATTTGATTTCATGTTCCAGTGTCTTCAGAAGTTATTTGACTCGTCTTTGTCTCGAACTGTTTGGGCGTCGAACTTCTCGTGTTTAACAAGTGAGGCAAATCAGGCTGGTATATTGTTTTTGTAGAGTTCTTTTGCATCGTTTTCCAAGTACGTTTTCAACTTTGAATGTCTTAAAATTAGATTGCTACCTTCTCTCGTATAATTTCTGAAGACTACATCAAAGTAATTTCAAGATCTCATTCCAACTTCACTGGACTCCTCACATAAAGGATAAAGTGGCGTGGGTCCGTTTGGG
>NC_066542.1:2375479-2397979 GCF_024679095.1 Eriocheir sinensis | reverse complement strand
GATCAGGAGGGCGGTGTGCATAAAGGGGGAAATAGAGGAGAGTGTAGCTGTTTAAAGGAGTATATTGGAGGAAGAAGGAGAGAAAGAGAAGGAGAAACCCATTATACAATAATGCAAACACTAATGATGAGAAGGAGGGCAGTGTGCACAGGAGTGACATTAAAGACATTGTTGTTTCAAGGGAAATAAAAGAGTGTTGACGAGATGGTAAAAAGACGGGAAAGGCGGCAACGCCAAGTATAGTAAGCGAGTGTTAGCAAGGTGTGTGCGGGGAAGGTGTGACCTCGCCCATCTCACCTGGTTATTAGGCGGGTCATTATCTGCCTCCTGGCCATGATCACCTGAGGATGTTGGCTCATTACTATTAAAGCGTGGCCAATCAGTTGCCGGGCGAGCGTTTCCCTGCCCCGGCGTGTGTCTGGGGCGAGAGGAAGTAAATATCTGGATGCTGTTTTGTTGACGCTGAAGGACTATACAAATAGCTTTCTCGTTCCACTCCTTTAACTTACCTCTATTCTGCTAAGTCTCGCAGCCTCCGTACTTAATAAGTATTGAAAAGAAATATTTTAAAAGTGTAGAGGATGGTGCACCTCCGTATATTCCTTAAGAAAATAAAAAGAGGCGACAAAGCTGCTTCGGTTTCCTCCATTATCTCCCTTGCTTTCTGAGATATATTTTCTCGCCTCCTCGAAAGGGCCTGCCTCGGGCGTGACAAATATACAACTCACCTCATTAGGCAGCCACGGAGGAGAGGCAGTGCTGTCTGACCGTGAAGGCGTTGAAAAATACTTCATGCTCCCACGGTGATGTTGTGGAAGGTGACCCAGTGAAGGATGTGATGGAAGCGAATGGAGAATATGATGGAACGAGTGAAGGATGTGATGCAGTGAGTGGGGGATGTGATGAAGCGAGTGAAGGATGTGATGAAGCGAGTTAAAGATGTGATGAAGCGAGTGGGGGATGTAATGAAGCGAATGAAAGATGTGATGAAGCGAGTTAAAGATGTGATGAAGCGAGTGGGGGATGTGATGAAGCGAGTGAAAGATGTGATGAAGCGAGTTAAAGATGTGATGAAGCGAGTGGAGGATGTGATAGAACGAGTGAAGGATGTGATGAAGCGAGTGAAAGATGTGATGAAGCGAGTGGAGGATGTGATGAAGCGAGTGGAGGATGTGATGAAGCGAGTGAAAGATCTGATGGAGCGAGTGGGGGATGTGATGAAGCGAGTGAAAGATGTGATGAAGCGAGTCGGGGGATATGATGAAGCGAGTGGGGGATGTGATGAAGCGAGTGAGAGATGTGATGAAGCGAGTTAAAGATGTGATGAAGCGAGTAAAAGATGTGATGAAGCGAGTGGGGGATGTGATGAAGCGAGTAAAAGATGTGATGAGGCGAGTGGAGGGTGTGATGGAACGAGTGAAGGATGTGATGAAGCGAGTGAAGGATGTGATGAAGCGAGTGGAGGATGTGATGGAACGAGTGAAGGATGTGATGAAGCGAGTGGAAGATGTGATGAAGCGAGTGAAAGATCTGATGAAGCGAATGGGGGATGTGATGAAGCGAGTGAAAGATGTGATGAAGCGAGTGAAAGATGTGATGAAGTGAGTGGAAGATGTGATGAAGCGAGTGAAAGATCTGATGAAGCGAATGGGGGATGTGATGAAGCGAGTGAAAGATGTGATGAAGCGAGTTGGGGGATATGATGAAGCGAGTGAAAGATGTGATGAAGCAAGTGAAGGATGGGATAAAGCAGGTGAAGTGATATTTTGTTGGGAAAGTACTGGTAATTCGTTAGTATTTGTTAATATTATGTTAAATTACGTATTATTATATATGGTGTCCTTGGGAGGAGGGAATATCATCTCATGTGTTTGTCTGCATGGAGGAACATATTTTTTGAGGACAAGAAGGAAAAACTTGGGTCCGATGCTACCTTATGTTGCCGGCGACAGTAACCAACACGCGGCCTTTGTTGGGTTGGCGTGGATGCTCTCATAAGGTTATGGGGCGGAACGCGGAGCCCCACATCCCTAAGCACCCGAGGCCCGGCAGAGACTGGAGCGTGTTTGTGTGTTATTGGATATAAATAAAACTCCAGAAAAGCCGTGCACAATGATATGCTAATTATATGCGAGTATTTCATGCAGAGAAGGATGAAATTCGGCTGTGTGGAGAAGATCCAAAAATGTTCAAGCCTTTATTTGAAAGAATCATAGCGAGAAGCGACCCACTTTGACAGGCTGGAGTGAGAGCTGCGTTGGCGTCGCGAAGCAGCCCTTGCTAAATAATATGTGCACAGACGTCCAATGGTGAAGGCAACATTCACAGCGGGAAAATGACATCAAGAGATAACAAAGGGTGAAACAAAGCAAGCCGGAAGGATGAAAGTGAATGAGAAACGTGAAGCGAATCGAAAAATCGGCCCCAACGCCCACACTATGCAGCACAGACGAACGCTTGCAAACAGCCTTTCTCCCCTCAGGAAATATATGAGGCGGCGTGATTTCGGATTTGTGCGACGTCAGGCTACGTTACAGGTCTCTAAGATTTAAAAGATTAACCTCCTGCGTCCCCTAGCGATGAGAAGTCTAGGAATCTGATTTCCTTTACAATTTTTACCTTTTAAAATACATGAACTACTTATTTTGTGTTTCCCTTGATAAATGGGTGAGGATGACGAGGATGATTACGTGGATGGAGATAGTTAAGGTACTGAGAGAGAGAGAGAGAGAGAGAGAGAGAGACAGACAGAGACAGAGAGACAGCATGTTTGGAACGAAACGAAATGAGAAGAGGAATAAGTGAAATAAGAGACGAGGAGAAATATATGAATAGGAAAACGAAAAAGGTCAGAAAGCGGGTTCCCGATAAGTCGAAGAGGATATTTGTTGATCCGCTGAGGAGCTGATTTACTTCTCGGGAAAGATGCAGATTGGATATTCCGGCACGAATTCTTACTGAACCGAAAATTGGAGAAGGATTTTAAAATGTAAGACTTAGAAGTTAAAGGATAAGTGAGGAAAAAAAAAAGAGATATGAAGGGGAAAGAGGGCGTGAAGGAGGAAGGAAGAGGACTTGGAGGGAGAAAAAGAGAAGGAAGAAAGGGACTAGAGAAAAAGATGACTGCGATGGAGAGGAGTTATAGGGAGAAGAGAATTTGAAAGTGGAAGAGCACCCAAGGAGAAGGAAACACGGAAGGGAGGAAGGAAAAGCTGTAAGAAGGGTGAGGGCGAGGAAACTAATGTGCAGGAAAAAAAAAAGTAAAGTGAAGCGATACGAAATAAGCAAATGGAAGTGAAGGGAAAAGAATATCCTAACTTGAGAACGTAGGAAAGAGGAAGAAATTTAGAGACGTTAAAGAAGGGAAGGCAAACGAAATCGGAGACAATCGGTGAACCGGGTGGACAATAGTGGTAGACGGTCCCCTCTGCGCAATATCAATTCAGTTTCACTATTCACGCAGCATACACTCATATTATTTTTTACTGACGCCTTCGCTTTCATTACAGCGTGTATGATGCATGAGAAAAAAGGACCCTTAAGCTCTAAATCAAATCCGGAGGGGTGTGAGCGGCAGGAAATCAACGGAGTGTGACAAGAGGAAATAAGACAGTGGAAGGGAGGAGGGAAACATTCAGTGCGGACCAGGATGAGGGACGGAGAGGAAGGAGGAAACGGGTGCGTGTGTGTTACCCAGGACCTGTCAGTCAGCATCGGAGCCACCAACCAATAATACTGACACCACTCTATACTATCCTCCCCATAAATTCGTAGTTAATGAGCGCCATTATGAACTTTGATATATTTAACTGCTCTCGTTGTTGATAGATCGGTGGGGCTGAACATTATATATTTATTTTCCGTCATTTTTAATTGAGCTTTTTAATCCGGATGGTCGCATCGCCCACCATTTGTCTTGTTAATTGATGGCGGATGTGGCCGCTTCGTGATGCATGAAATAACATGTGGGCTAATGAGAAGGTGTGGGATAAGGTAATTAAGTTTAGGACAGGTATATAGCTTTATTCCGCTCAATAATTAGTGTGTTAGGTATCAGGATGCTTATGGTTTTTGTGATTCTGTATATGGGAGTTTTTTTAGTTTATATGCTTTAGAATGGTTTAGCCTAAACTTTTCGAATACATAAGTAGAGAAATTCTGCCAAAATAATGAGCCCTCTCTCTCTCTCTCTCTCTCTCTCTCTAGCCTTTTTTTTTCACTCTTTCAACTTTATTTTCGTTTCCTTCTCATAAGAACATAGGAGTCTGCAAGAGGCCGGTAGGCCTGTACGAGGCAGCTCCTCTGAACCTAAGCTCCCGTGTAGCTCCCGTGTATTTAACCCCACCTAATATCGCTGTCCATGAATTTATCTAATCTATTTTTGAATGTGACAATTGTATTGGCACTCACCATCTGCCATTTATCTGCCCAGTCATACAATCTGTTTAGTTAACCCTGAAGAATACTAGCGTCCTGATCCGACTCAATTACTCTACCGATTTTGGTATCATCTGCAAACTTACTGACATCACTACTAATTCCTGTATCTAAGTCACTGATATAAATAATAAACAAAAGTGGACCTAATACCGAACCTTGTGGACCCCACTCGTAACACATCCCCAGTCAGATCCCAGTCTCTCTCTCTCTCTCTCTCTCTCTCTCTCTCTCTCTCTCTCTCTCTCTCTCTCTCTCTCTCTCTCTCTCTCTCTCTCTCTCTCTCTCTCTCTCTCTCTCTTTTTATTTAAACAAATTTTTACAAAAAAGGAGGCTCAAATTTTTTTTTTTTTTTTTTTTTTTTACGTTGTTGCCTATTGCGCCGGTAGGCATCTTCCCGGTGGGGCCTGATGGTCAGCCCAAGGCTTCTTCCAGGTGGGGCCTGATGGTCGGCCCAAGGCTTCTTCCAGGTGGGGCCTGATGGTCGGCCCAGCCCGTTCTGGCGCAGGCGAGTGTTTATAGTGGCGCCATCTTGCATTGGCTCATGCTGCCCCCCGGAACTCGTTCTTGATTCGCTTGGACGGCTTCCTCTAGATTCCGGGTTGATGGGTGGTCTTCAGGACAGCATGTGGGTAGTTTTAAGCCACTCGGCGGTGACTGAAAAGTCCGAGTGGTAGCGTGGGGATTCGAACCCGCGTCGTCCATCACGCGGTGAATGTGGGCCCAGTACGCTACCACCTACGCCACCGCCTACCCTAAATTACACTTTTTAGGTATAATTATTCTAAGAGCCTGTGTATGGGATAAATTGAATTGTCGAATGTTGAAACATACAAACATACACATACAAAAATACGAAAAAAATAAAGAAAAACATGTAAAAACAATATGGAATAATGTCAGTTTGTCACTTTATATTTATAGTTTATAGCACTAGCGCACTTGGGTGTCCCTCACGCCACCTGTGAGCAGCCAACTTCACCTGATGCGTGCACATGTTCTCCACTTAGGGAGTGGCTGCCGTGAACATGTTCCACAGGCGTGTGGTCCTGGCTGTATATGTGCGCTGGTGCTGCCTGGAGTGTGATCGAGGCACCTCCACGAGCTGGTCACCGGAGAGTGTAGTCCGGGTGAACCTCTGAGCAGCGCGTGGAGGAAGCCTCAAGCTGCTGAGGTGGGGAACCCCCTTCACCTGGGCTTTGTGACACACCACCAGTGCTGAGACATCACGGCGGTGCTCCAGCGATGTCACAGTGGCAGACAACTCCTCCAGGTGCTCGCTGGCCTCCACCAGACGCAGTGCTCATCGCTGCACTGCGTCGAGCCTCTGCATGTGGGTGGCAGCACTCGCCATCCAGCACAGGGCACCGTACTCCAGATACGGTCGTCTCTGTGCCTTGAAGAGAGTGAGGATGCCCCGTGGGTCGAGGGATCCCGCTACTCTTTGCAGGGCGAGACTCGCAGGGAGGCCTGGCGGGCAACAGCTCGGACGTGGAGGTCGAAGCGCAGGCTTTGGTCGACAGTCACTCCCAGGACCTTGATGTGGTCCTGGAGGGGCAGACTCTTGCCTCCAAGACGCAGCTGGCCTGAGACTACTCGAGAGGCGTCTGGGGACCGTGAGATGACCATGGCCTGCGTCTTCTCCGGGGCGAGGGTGACCTGCCACTCCTCTCCCCACTGCTCCACCAGGCTGAGCTGCCTGTTGATCTCGACGGCGCGCTGGCTGTCGGGGCGGCAGTAGGAGCAGGAGAGTGTGTAGTCATCGGCGTAGGCTGACACTGCCGATAGCTGCTGGAGGAGATCGTCGATATATATGTTCCACAGGATTGGGCCAAGCACGGAACCCTGTGGAACTGAGGCATGCACTGGTGAAGGCCTTGATGACTGCCCGTTGATCAGCACCTGAAGGGTCCTCCCCTGGAGGTAATCCTTGAGCAGCATCAGTAGGGCACCCTGGACACCTTTGGCGCGAAGCTTCTCAATGAGCCCCGCGTGCCAAACCCTGTCAAAGGCTCCAGCAACAACCAAGGCTACCACGAGTGTGTCCAGGCCTTCATCCAGTGCGTCCTGCCAATCTTTGGAGAGGAAAAGGAGGAGGTCCGCGGTGGACCGGCCAGGCCTGAAGCCAAACTGTCTATCTGAGAGGAGATGGCTCTCACTCAGATGCTGACAGATGACTGCAGCCATCACACGCTCCAGCACCTTGCCCACCACAGAAAGCAAGGAGATGGGCCTGTAGTTGATGGGCTCGGACCTCGAATTCTTCTTGTGGACCGGAACCACACGCGCCTCCTTCCATAGTGAAGGCCACTTGCACCCCCTCAGGCAAGACGTGAGGACGGCGGAGAGAGGACCTGAGAGCTCCTTGGCACTATTCTTGAGGAGGCGTGGTCTCTCTCTCTCTCTCTCTCTCTCTCTCTCTCTCTCTCTCTCTCTCTCTCTCTCTCTCTCTCTCTGGATGAAATGAACGTTCCTGTATATACGTATAGCGAGTACTTTGATGTTTTCTGCAGGTCAGTGAATTACCCGACTCAAAAATGGCAGCCAGGCAACCCTGTGATAAAACAAAAGGCTTTCTGTTGCAAGCTTTTCAACGTTTCCATGTTTTTTTTTCTTCCTCCTCCTCACCCTCTCCTCCTCTTCTTCCTCCTCCTCTTCCTCTTCTCCTCTACCATTTATATCCTCTTTTTCCTCCTCCTCCCCCTCCTCCTCTTCTTTCTCCTCACCCTCTTCCTCTCCTATTTCATTTCTATCCTCTTTTCCAACCTCCCCCGCACAACAGAACACTGAAGCTCATTTTAAGTTCTGAAATTTCCTTTGAGACCCAACCTCTTTGTGGAATTCCAAGCTCACATTTCAAAAGAGAAGTTTACTACGGTCTCTTCCCTCTCCTCTTCCTTCACTTTCTTCTACTACTTGTCTAACTTTCCTCCTTCCGTGCCACCTCCACCACTCTCCTCGCAGCTACAAACCTTACTAACGAAAACATCCCTCCGAATGCATATAGAGTGCCTGAGTGAGTGCGTGAGGGTGCTATGAGTGAGTGCGTGTGGGTGCCTAGTGAACCGAACCTTATTTTTTATCCAGGCGGCACTACACACCCAATACACTCCCAAGCAACCTCTCCTCCTCCACCGGCTCCACCACACACTTTACTTCCACCTCCCCCAACACACACACACACACACACGCACGCACATACTTCTCGCACGTCACATTCTCCCTCGCTTCGTGGACATCCTGAGAGTGGAATCTTTTTGTTATGTCCTTGAGATAAATGTTTCTGTTTCCCAAAACCTCGCGAAGTGTTGGTGCATGAGACACACACACACACACACACACACACACAGAGAGAGAGAGAGAGAGAGAGAGAGAGAGAGAGAGAGAGAGAGAGAGAGAGAGAGAGAGAGAGAGAGAGAGAGAGAGAGAGAGAGAGAGAGAGAGAGAGAGAGAGAGAGAGAGATAATACAGCAGGTATTAGTTAGTTTACACACACACACACACACACACACACACACACACACACACACTAAACATACCCTCCTTCTGATCTCTCTCCTCATCCTTCTCTTCAGAATAAAATACCTCTCCTCTACTACTGTAACTCTAACTTTCTCCTCTTCATTTTAGTCCTGTATGCTATTTCCACCCTTTTCCTCCTCCTCCTCCTCCTCCACTCAAACAACCCCATTAATTATCCTTTACCTCCCCGGCGGACCCTCCCATCCTCAGCTTGTTTCCCACCTCGTTTGGCGCCCGTGAGTGTGTCCTTTCGTCTAGTTTGTCTCTTCCTGGCCGTTTGTTTGTCTTTCTGCGTGTGCTTGGCTAAAGGTTGCTAGGTGTTAAGAAGTATCTGTCTACCTGTTTGTATTGTATTTGATTGTTTACCTGCACATTTATTTTGTTTCATGGTTTTGTTTGTGTGCGGTATTTCGTTTCCTTGTCGGTCTGTTTTCTGTTTATTGTTTGTTGTTTGTCTACCTGGTTGTCTATATACGCGTCTTTCTCCCTGTCACCATTATTATAAACTTGTACGGTATGTCTTCTTATTTTTTATATTTTTCTATTATCTTTTTTTCGCGTCTTATTGTTTACTTGACGTCTATCCATGCGGGTCTCAGGTTAATATCGTGTGAGTTTCATAGATGTTTTGGAGGATGAAGGTTTCCTCATATGTAACAAAGTCGATCTGAGCAGCTGCGACGTGAATCAGTCCTTCCTTAGTTCCATCAGCCGCAGATTTCCCAAGTTCCCCTCTGATATTCTTATGCATGATTCTTTGACTCGAGTTTGCGGCGTTTGAGTGAGTGCGGCGAGTCGGGTGCAAAAAGATTCCTGGCGTGCTGAGGATGGACTTGCCTCAGAGTTGTTCGGTGCCATTTAGTTTCAGCGGCCGAGTCGCTGTGTTATTGTGGCAACTTGAGGCGGTGAGAGTTAGCAAAGAAAAATGAGACGGCATGCGTGTGGGAGAGACGGAAGGGAAGGGAAGGGAAAGGGTTCTGTTGTGTCTGTCCTACCGCCTGTCTGTCTGTCTGTCTGTCTGTCTCGTTACTGAATTCAAAACAAACAAAAACAGACAGCGAGTCAATGGAACCGATTTTAATCTACAAAACGTCTCTTGAAGTTAGCCAAACGTTGACCTTGAGTGTGTTTGTCTCTGTGTGTGTGTGTGTGTGTGTGTGTGTGTGTGTGTGTGTGTGTGTGTGTGTGTGTGCGTGCGTGCGTGCGTGCGTGTGTGCGTGTGTGTGACGGAAAGAAAGAGGGAAAAAACGTGGGAGGGCGAGGAAAGACATCGAGGTTTGGAGGAAAGAAAGAAAAAGAAAGATGGAAAGGAAGAGACATAATAAGACGTCATTAATTATGGTAATGATGTGAGGTGGAAGAGTAGGAGAAGGAAGAGGAAGAGGAGGTGGAGAAGAGGAAGAAGGAAGAGAAGTAAGGAGGGGAGATGTCATTAATGTGGTGGCGTTGATAGTGAAAACGAGGAGAGAGGAATATCCGGAGGAGGAGAAAGAAGACGAGGAGGAAGAGTAAGATGATAATGAAGTAAACGACGTGGAATACAGAAAGATAATGTAATAACAGAGAAAGTTCAAAGAGAAGAGTTGGAGAAACTGGAGAAAAGGAAGAAAAAAAAGGAAGAGGAGGAGGAAGGAAGAGAAGCAGACGGTAATGGAACAGGAGGAGTTGAAGAAAAAAATAAAAATAAAAGACAAATAAAGAAAAAAACCCCGTAGAATAGCAGAACAGTTATAGGTATAGGAGAGAGAGGAAAAGAATATGCGGATCTGCAGAGATGATCACCCCATAGTCCTGATTTTCCTGACTTGTTGGTGTCCTTTATCTGTACGTAACGATATCAAAGGAACGCCAAACCGTTGTAGTAAATATTTTCACCCGGGGCAGCATTTGAAGCAGTTGTCGAGGCAATAACAAAAACTCACTAAAGAAAAAAAATCAGTTCGCCCCAGGATTACATTGCTAGGTATCTCTCAGGGTTGTATCTCTAATTAGATCAATATTCAACACATGTTTCTCTCTCATGACCTGGAAACGGCGCACCGATGCCTAATATTAAAGTTGTTCATTTTACGAAAAGTATCGGCAAATCATAAAGGACATCGAAAATGAACCCGTTAACAGTGGCGGTGAATAGCGATGTCAGCTTTAAGAAGCGTTAGTTTCACTTTGCATAAAAAGCACTTCGTCACATCCAGAGAAAAAGGAGCTCGCGGCAAGGCAAGCACTCCGCCGTAATGATCCAGCCGCGATAATCACAGTGCGTACGGTTGCCTGCCTTTGCTGTGGGCGGGAAAGTTTCTGGGAATGAGGGTTTGAGTCACCGAGGGGAAGCGCTGAGGTGTGATGGAATTAATCTCTTGAACACATTAGACGACAGGAATTGATGTTTTTTGCGCGCTTCTTTGCTTGTTTCTGGAGATCCTTTGAGAGGTGCCAAGTCTCTGAACTGCTAGCTTGAAATGGCAGGATATACTAATAGCAGACCCTTTTCTTACACGGCGCTGGTAATCTCTACTGCTATGAGTGAATGGAAAGTTTTTTGCTTCAGTCGTTAAGAAACAGGTGCAGGCAATCATGTCAAACTCATCCTCTGATGAAGAAAGAGAGTACACCTATAAAAAGAAAAAAGAGAGTATGACCACCCACCATCTTTCTTTCAATGGTAACATCATGTTATGAACGTTAAATATGATATATTAATTACCTACACTGCATAAATAACAAGTATTTTTCACTATCTAGCTCTTTGCTGACTTCACAGCTGTGTCAGGTCACATCCTATTTGCGTCTTATCTCTGAGGGCTCTCTCAAACCTTTACTAATAAGTAATTCAACTTCCAGCTCAAACAAGTTCCGCTGTGCTCACTTACATTCAGTTACTTAGCCTCTGGTAGAGTGGAAGGTTAGCACTCATGATAGCACTCCATTCCACTCCACATGCACACTGAAGGAGGAATATATTTATAGCAAGAAATATGTAGGAAGGACGATGATCTTCCTTGATTTGGTAATGACAGTTGAGTTGAATAGTGGTATCTGGTATAATTTTAGTTGTGACTCGGGCTGCAGAGGGCGCCACTGTGATTGTGGGTTGTCGTCTGCAACTGTTTCTGTCTTGGTTTGTCATGGCGCCGGTGACGGGAGTGTATGTGTGTTGTTGCCGGATTATTTGCAAATACGGATGTATGGTGTGTGCTGCTGCTGAACTACTTGTAAATGTTGATGCATGGCAGCTACTACTTGCAGATACCTGGCACGTGCTGCTGCTCTGCTACGTGTGTGTTTCCGCACCGTGCTGCTTGTAAGTATACGAACATCTATGTGTTTTTTTCAAACTTTGGATTCTGTTCTCCGGTTTCACTTCTCAATACATCTTTGTATTTATAAGCTATATAGTCATGACAAACGCAAGTCAGCAACTGACATAGTTAGCCTTGTACATGGCTCGTTTTCACCGCGTTGTTGTGGTCCGTTCTACCGGATACTTCAAATTAGTTATGTTATCAGTCTGTAGATGGCGTCTTTGGCATCACATCAAATTATATGGCTTTCTCATGGCGTTCACCTTCCTTATATTCTTGGTTTGTGGGGAAAGAACACATCGTCCGGAGGTAAAATAAACGAGACTTTATAGAAAATGGAGAGAGAGAGAGAGAGAGAGACCCAAGGAATAGAGAGAATGGGAGGAACTTAGATAATAAAACTAGCCTGAAACTGATTTCGAAAAATATCACGCGAGTGGATTTTGCTTTTTGTTGCGGAGCTTAGGCAAGAGCGGAGGCGATTCATTTTCTTGCTTTTTACTAGAGAAAGTAAATACAGTATTATATTTGTTACCCCACTCCTAAATCACTGACTGTGCCATAGCAAACCATTTAAAGGAAGAAAGGGACTTCATTGACGACGCCCAAGTTCTTATGATTATTTCCCATTCACTATCTCCATCAATCAGATCATTACAATCTTACAGTTTTCTCTGACTCAACTCAAAGGAAGGAAAGGCTCGAATGTTATAATCCACCCTTCACTGCTTCCTTTTCCTCTTCCGAATCATTGACAGCATCACAACCACCACTCAAAGGAAGAGGTGGTTTGAGTGGCTGCTGCTGTCTCTTGTCGCGTCAGTGCGGGTGGCAGCAATCCATGGAGTGCCGCAGGCTGTCAACTTCCGAGAGGCTTTGGCGGGCGATATTGAATGTCATTGAGAGAAGCCCGATAAGTGAGTGGGGATAGGCGGCGTCCCGAGCAACACCATCCCGCAGAGAGAGAAACGTAAGCCATAGGAAAACGTAGGAAGGTCCATCAAGACAGGCAGACAGACAGACAGACAGACAGTAGACAGACAGACTCGTGTAGGAAGAAGGGAAGGGAAGGAAGCAGATTCAGTGATAGAGGGGGAGGGACACGGTGTGTAGAAGGACGACTCAGGTGAAAGGCGAACGGAGGGGAGGATATGAAGCAAATAGAGTGGGAGGAAAGGATTAAGGCAAGACGAACCGGATTAGAAAAGTGATTTAAGGGGTGACTATGAAAGGGGAAAGGAGGATACGGAATTTTCAAAGAAGAAATGTGGAGAAAAAGTATTGGCGTCATAACTGGAGGGAAACTACAAATATTCACACAACAAAAGTTAGCCACAAGAACATATGATTTTGGTCCGCCACAATTGACATATCTTTCTAAAGGCTTTCCATTTTTCGATGTACTGTATCTGCGACTCTGGGCCTTCCTCACCTTTTTCTTTACCCTCTCGTTTTCCGTTCTCGCTCCATCAAACTCAATCCAACCACCTTTCACGCTTTCATCAAACCCAAAGCGGAAACCGATTCTAAGGTGGCTTTCTCAGAATCGTGTGACTGGACCAGCGTGGGTAGTAATAGTAATAGTAACAAAATCAGAAGTGGCAGCAATAGTAGTAGCAGCTGTAAACTTCAAAAGTGATAAAAGAGAAATATCAGAGATGTAACCCTTGTTCAAAAAAGGTTTGTGTGGCTTCCCTTTATCCTTTATTTATTCCCTTCCCACGTAATCTGCTTTCTCCCTGCACGTTTTTTTATCTTCATTTTCCACCCCTCACCTTTCCTGCGTCCGTTTTCCCTCTTCTTTATTACCGTTTTCATGTTCTCACACTCAGTCCCGCTCCTCTCCTCTCTCAAAGCTCCCTCTCAGAGTTCTTCATTGTCTCCCTCTTCTTCCTTCTTATCAGCTCTTCCTCATCTCCCTCCCCTTTTCTCCTTCTTCCATCATCTTATCGTAACGTCCTTTCCATTATCACCCCTTTTTTCCTTCTTTGTCCTACGCCTCAGTATCCTCTTTCCTTTCTCCCTCAACTCAGTGTCCTGATACTTGGACTAGAAAGTTTGTGAGACCATTTTTGAAGAGTTTTTATTTTATTTTATTTCTGTGACAATGTGCATGAAAATTAACAAAGGACAGGTCGTTGTGTGTATGTGTGTGTGTGTGTGTGTGTGTGTGTGTGTGAGTGTGAGTGTGTGTGTGTGTGTGTGTGTGTGTGTGTGTGTGTGTGTGTGTGTGTGTGTGTGTGTGTGTGTGTGTGTGTTCATATGAAATCACATCTGTTGCCTATAAAGCCTGATTGAAAATGCAATTCGGATTCTTTTTCCAGCAGTCAGTTGTATTGCACGTAAAAAAATGTTATCACTGGCGGATTTCATTATCTCCATTGATGTGCCTCTGAAGGTTGGCGAGTGGATGGAGGGGGAGGTGGGTCGAGGGTCCTGCTTAGTGAATTATGAAGGAGTTAATATCACTTGCTCACAAAAGGTACCAGAGCCTTCGCACTCCTACTAACCATGAACTTTGCATTTCAGCCCGGAATCGTGCCAGATCTATTCTCCGACTTACCAAAACCTCTTTCATCAATAGAAAATGTCAACACTTTGCTTTTTCTAATTCTTCCCGTGACTTCTGGCACCTAGCCAAAAATATCTCCACCAATTTCAATTCTTCCTCTTTTCCTCCTCCCTTTAACCCTGACGGGAGCACTGCCGTCTCATCTATCTCTAAGGCTGAACTCTTCGCTCAAAGTTTCTGTAACATCTACCTTTCCTTCACGATTCTGGGCATATTCCTCCTCCTCATCCCACAATCCTCTGACTCCTTTATGCCTGTTATTAAGATTCTTAAGAATGATGTTTTCTATGCCCTCTCTGGCCTCAACTCTCAGAAGGTTTATGGACCTGATGGAGTGCCTCCTATTGTCCTTAAAAACTGTGCTTCTGTGCTGACACCCTGCTTGGTCAAACTCTTTCGTCTCTGCGTATCAACATCTACCTTTCCTTCACGCTGAAAGTATGCCTTTGTACAGCCTGTGCCTAAGAAGGGTGACCGTTCCAATCCCTCAAACTACCGGCATATAGCTTTACTTTCCTGTCTATCTAAAGCTTTTGAATCAATCTTTAACCGGAAGATTCAAAAGCACCTTTCCAAATATAACCTTCTATCGGATCGCCAGTATGGGTTCCGCAAGGGGTGTTCTGCTGGCGATCTTCTTGCTCTCTTAACTGACTCTTGGTCATCCTCTCTTAGCCGTTTCGGTGAAACTTTCTCAGTTGTGCTAGACATATCAGAAGCCTTCGATAGAGTCTGGCACAAGTCTTTGCTTTCTAAACTGCCCTCTTTCGGATTCTATCCTTCTCTCTGTTCCTTTATCTCCAGTTTCCTTTCCGGCCGTTCTATCTCTGCGGTGGTAGACGGTCACTGTTTTTCCACTAAACCTATCAACAGTGTTGTTCCACAGGGCTCTGTCCTATCACCCACTCTCTTCCTGTTATTCATCAATGATCTTCTTTCCCTAACAAACTGTCCTGTCCACTCATACACCGACGACTCCACTCTGCATTGTTCAACTTCTTTCAATAGAAGGCCATCCCAACAGGAAATACACGACTCCAGACTGGAGGCTGCAGAACGCTTAACCTCAGACCTTGCTATCATTTCCAATTTGGGTAGAAGGAACCTTGCGTCCTTCAATGCCTCAAAAACTCAATTTCTCCACCTATCAACTCGACACAGTCTTCCAAACACCTATTCCCTATTCTTCGAAAACACTCAGCTGTCACCTTCTTCAACACTAAATATCCTCGGTCTATCCTTAACTCAAAATCTAACTGGAAACTTCATATCTCCTCTCTCTCTAAATCAGCTTCCTCAAGGTTGGGCGTTCTGTATCCTCTCCGCCAGTTCTTCTCCCCAGCACAGTTGCTATCCATATACAGGGGCCTTGTCCGCCCTCGTATGGAGTATACATCTCACGTGTGGGGGGGCTCCACTCACACAGCTCTTCTGGACAGAGTGGAGTCTAAGACTCTTCGTCTCATCAGCTCTCCTCCTCCTACTGATAGTCTTCTACCTCTTAAATTCCGTCGCGACGTTCCCTCTCTTTCTATCTTCTATCACTTTTTTCACATTGACTACTCTTCTGAACTTGCTAATGCTGGGATCACACATCTGCGATTTCGCCCTGCGACGGTTGGCGATTTTGAAAGTGCACGAAATCGTTGGAGCATCGCTATTGTCTCTGCGAGTTTGTCTCTGTTTCAACTCACAGCAGCATGGCGAGGGAGGGTCGCTCGCCTATACGCACACGAGAGCGACAGGCGAGGGGACGTCGAAGTGAATCGTGCGTGAATGCGCGCGACTGTACGCAGAGGAGCCCATTTTTGAAAATAAATACCGTTGCGACGGTTCGCGATGAACGCAGGGCCTGACGATTATGCGCGTCCGCCCTCCGTCTTGCCGCTCGACGATGCTCGACTTCGCACGTATGGTCGAGAAAACTTCGAGGGCGCGTCGCTGTAAGACCCATATAGGCGGGCAACACTATCGCACTCTCTCTACCCTCCATCCCCCACACACCATACATTATATATATATATATATATATATATATATATATATATATATATATATATATATATATATATATATATATATATATATATACACACACACACACACACTAACCTGAAATTAATTTTGGCACCCTACATATCCCGACGCTCTAACGCTACGGTTATTATTTCGGCTGTTCAACCTTATAGGTTTTCAATATGGTAAAATAATCCCCATCTGGCAACAGGCCAGTTGCTTGTGTCGACTCAAATTTGATAGTCGGTTAGTAACGAACACTCAGTGCTTCAAGTAGTAGCCCGTGCTACCCTCCCTTGCTGTCGCTGATATTGCTTTATTGTTTCTTGCTTTAATTTTCAGCAGTTAACTAACGGTCGTTTATTTCCCCAACCTAGCCTTTGTTTTTGTAAATTTCTCATTTGATGATCGGTTAGTAACACACAGTAGCTTCAAGTAGTAGCCCGTGCTACCCTCCCTTGCTGTCGCTGATATTGCTTTATTGTTTCTTGCTTCTAATTCAGCAGTTCTTAACCTGGGGGTCGTGATCTCCTGGGAACGAGTAAGTTGTTTTGAGGAATATTGAATTTTATTCGTATGGTGTAAGGTTTTCTGCATGTTATACCGTATCTACAACTTCTGTAATAAATTGTAAGTGGAAAGAGTTATACAATCTGTAATAACTTGCTATTAAGCTAATAAAGTAGTCAAGAGAAATACACTATAATTTTACTGTGTACTCTAGCTAATAATTGTACTGTGTACACTAGCTTATAATTTTGCGTTTTGTTAAACCAGGCTATTATATTGCATTTAGGAATACTATTCTATTATTTTGTATTCATTAATACAAGGCTATTATTTAGCAGTTAGGAATACTATTCTATTATTTTGCATTCATGATCACTAGGTTATTATCTTGCATTTAGGAATAATATGCTGTTATTATAAATTCATGAAAACTAGGCTATTATTTTGCAGGCGGGCAGGGTAGTGGCGTGTGGCAGGACACTGGACAGTGTGAGTGCGAGCGTACTGGGCCCGAATTCACAAACAGACTCAATAACTACGCACTATTGATTTAGCTACCGACGTTAGCGTCAGATTCACGAAGCAAACCTTAGATTGTAGTTAGAGGAGCGGTAAGTCAGCGAGGCCGCTGATTGCTTGATGACGTCATTGGCTTTGCAGCGAATCGCAACCACGTTAGCAGAACCGTCAGCCAATCCTAGGAAGCCCCCTCCAGCTGCTGGCTCAAGAAACCAATTCTCTTTTCCCATTTTTCTTCCTTTCAAGGCAAACTGTACTAAATCGTAATCTACGAATTCAATTATTTCGTTGTTTGCTGCACATTTACGTTAAAGTAGCTCTGCTGTTCGATGTCTTGTTACCTACGAACATGCTTAAGATGAAGAAAAAGAAGATACGGAGGAGATTGAGGCAGGAAGAAAGCAAATAGAAACATGGGACAGATATCGAGGCAGACAGAACGAAGGACGGAAGGAAGGAATAGGGAAAATTAAGACTGTCTTGCTATATCTGCGGCCCAACTCATGGGCTAGCTATCACCCGACAAAGGTCCATGGTCCCTCCACGGATGGGGGCGGTGTCACGGGCAAAATTCTCCCTAGTAAATCAGAAATTACATAAAGTTCGGCAACTTTTTCTCGTCGCCCTTCCATCTCCACTGCAGAGAGGGAGGTCTGGCAACCCCCCACAGGTGTTGCCATACCACCCACTACACTTATCATACTCTCCTCTCAGTGGGTGCATTTCATATCATTTTATAAACTGGCCTCCTCTACTATTTCAAGTTGAAAAATCAAGTTGAAAAAATTTATTATTAAGCATATATAATAATCTGATAATATTGTTACCGTCATCTCCGAGGCAGTAGTTAGTTAACAAAAAATTAAACACACACAGAGAGCGGTAAACGTTTGTAGATCCGCGCGGTAACCCGTGACGTCATCGATTAGTTGGTAGTTAGCTTTGTGAATCTCGATGTTCTCAAAACTACGCACTAAGGGCCCAAAACTACGAACTAAGCCTTTGTGGATCCGGGCCCTGATTTGTGGGTCGCTCGCCATCGGTTTTTCACACCATCCCTCTCGCTCGCTGCCCTCTCGCTTTCCGAAGTAGCGTCGCTGCCATACGCACGATGTACAAAGTCGCTCGCATATACGCGCGCATACACCGTGACCCCTTGCGTTTGACGAGGGTATGCGAGCGCATACTGCGATGGTCTCTCGCTTAACCGTGCGAAAAATCGTGCGATTTGGTCAATATCGCAGACTTTCTGCGAACTCTTTGAACATTTCAAAATGTTCGCGTGACGGGACAGCACCCGCAAGTCGCGCGAACTTTATCGAGCGACTATTGCGACTAATCGCAGGGACGTCGCTACGATGTCGAGCGTATATGCCGATTTCGGAAATTTTCAAAATCGCCAACCGACGCAGAGCGAAATCGCGGATGTGTGATCCCAGCATTATCTGCATGCCTTCCCCCCTCCCGCGGCCTCGCTGCACACGACTTTGTACTCATGCTCATCCCTATACTGTCCAAACCCCTTATGCAAGAGTTAACAGTATCTTCACTCTTGAAACTCTGAAAATACTTATACTCATTTCACACACACACACACACACACACACACACACACACACACACACACACACTGCTGGCTCAGACAACATATCAGCCTTGCTGTCGTACGCAGCAACACTGCCGCCATCACAGTGCCGGCAACGGACCCGTGATGGGCCCTTCTTTGTATACATAATATAGAATAATCAATTTCCTTTGACACACACACACACGCACACACTCACACACACACCCTAAGAGGTGCACGTCACAGCAGCCTGCGGAAAGGTCGGGGCACTCTGTGATGCCAAAGAAATAAATATTGGTGGACACACACACACACACACACACACACACACACACACACACACACAAACACACACACTTCCCCTCCTCAACCTCTTCCTCCCCTCACCTGCCATCCATTCCTACGTCCTGGGATCCATTCACACCTGCCAACATTGGGCTAAATTATAATCCGCGGCTCCACCATGCGCTTCTACTTTTTCATTTCATTTTGATCACGCGTGCATTGATTCTATAAATTTGCAATCACATCAGTGCATTAGTCTGCCCTCCAAACATAATTGTCCCCATATTTAACCCTGCATCCCGAGCACACCTTTCCTCCCTGCATGCCCGTCCATTGCTCCGTTTTCCTCTCCCCCTAACCCTCCATCTCTCCCTCTTACCTAAATAAATGGCTCTATAAATACGCGTTGAGTGATGGGACCTGATCACTCTCCACCAGGCCACCGTTCCCCGCCTCGCCCTCCGCCTCCCCTGAAGCACTCACTCTCATTGCTTGCGACTTGCTTCATCCATCCCCATCACAGCCACCTCCTCGACCCCGCTTCTTCGTCTTTTCGGCGTTACCACTTCCACATCCTCCACCTACAGTACGTCCATTAAAATCACGAATTACCACGTTTTGCACTGCAGATACTACACGAAGAGCACAGTTTGGTTGAGGAATCTAATCACAACTGTCACCATCACCACCACTTCAAGACCGCTACCAGCACCTCCTCCAAAAGTTTGCGGTACAACTACTTAATCACCCGCGCCACCGTGACCTGCTCCCAGACACTGCGCCTCTCTCTCGCCATGCCGTCAGACACAGCAACCTACTGATACCTATCCGTGCAAGGACGAAGAGGTACAGGAAGAGTCCCATCCCTACAATTTTAAATTTAATAAACAACAAATAACTTCATAGGAGCAATTTATCTGCATATTTATATTAATTTAATTTATATTACACAATTTAAGCTCATGTTCATTTTATGTACACCTATATATCTATGTTAACATGTAAATTTTCAGCCTCTGGCTCCATACTCTATAAATATACCGTTTATTATTATTATTATTATTATTATTATTATTATTATTATTATTATTATTATTATTATTATTATTATTATTATTATTATTATTATTATTATTATTATTATTATTATTATTATTATTATTATTATTATTATTATTATTATTATTATTATTATTATTATTATTATTATTATTATTATTATTATTATTATTATTATTATTATTATTATTATTATTATTATTATTTTACCAAAATACGTTGTTATCGAACATTATTACCACCAGAAAACCATTCTAAATTGCAAGTATAAAATCTACTACTACTACTACTACTAATATTACTACTTCTGCTACTCGTTTCACTGTTAGCACTGTCTTAACACCCTTTGAAAAACTCCACCACCACCTATCACTGCCAACCAATCGCCCACTCAACAGCGCCATCACGGCTCCCACAACCACCGCCACAATCGTCACGCCATCAACACCACTATTCACCGCTAAAAAGCATCACGAACAGGCCGTTCTTACCCTTTTTCCTCCCTTCCATCCTCCCGTAAATCTCTACTGTAAAGAGATAAGCGTGAAAAATGTGTGTGGTTGGGGGGGAGAGAGAGAGAGAGAGAGAGAGAGAGAGAGAGAGAGAGAGAGAGAGAGAGACTGCAAACATCCTCGCCAATGGCCTGACCAACAAAATGACTCGCTGACCGACTGATTGGTTGGCTGACAAACCTTTCGCTGTTTTGTTCGTGTGCGTGGCTGTCTGTTAGTGAGTTACGTAAAGGGGCTATCACACTGGGTAAAATTTCCGTGGACCTTCAGTCAAACCACGATTTCCGCTGGCGTGGTTCTCATTTCCGTGGTTTTCTGACGTGTCCACGGTCTTCCGTAGCTACGGTAGATTTCACCGAAGGACGACGGTATTCATAATCATCATCATCAGCAATAACAGGAAAAGAGAAGAAGAGGATGCTACACCCAACTATCCCTATACATTCGCTCAGCTATGAGGGTTGTTGCCTGGACCAAGGCCTCCGACGTCACTTTAATTGAGAAAATACGGGACATGCTTTCGTCTTCTTGACGTAGTTCTTGCAACAGCTGCATTACTTCACTGCCCTCCTCTATTGCGAGCCATTGCCGCCTCCACATTATTTTCTATTTCCGTTTCTTGTATGAATTGAGTGTCACTTTGAGTGAAAACGGGGGTGCAAACAAGGACGTCAGGCGTCAGCCATATTTGTTGTTGTGAGAATGTGCCTGTCATGACCATCGTTGCCAGATTATCGTATTCAGAGCATAGTTTTTACCGGTTTCTGACGCCTAACTATTGCCAAGAAACATCAGGAATTAACTATTATAACGATAATTATAAGTGAATCTCCTTATTGGGGTCCACGAGAGAGTTTTTGGGTAGGAAGTCGGTAATTATAAGAGGCTGAGTAAGACAATCTTACAACGTTAACAAAACCACGGAGCGCGGGGCAAGTGTGATTGTAAGACCACGGTAATGTGTCCACTTAGGCAAAAATCTACGATTTATGACTGAAGATCCACGGAAAACTTGCCCAGTGTAATAGCCCCTTAACTGTTCCTTTTCATCCAGGGAGTGTCTCGCTAACTGGGCTGCACGTGCACTCAGCGGTGCCCGTGGCGGCAGCACGCTCATCGATCCTGCCGAAAACAGTTGGAAATTGGAAAGGTATACGCGTGGCTTGTTCAGAGAGGTTCCCAGAAATTTAAGTCAGTGGATCGACACTGCAACTTGACTCTCACAGGATGACTTCACTTGATAATACCTAGAACAATGATAAATAGCTTTTTTTCAGCGTTGCGTTATTGTGTGCCGGTAAGAGTCAGGTGTCGGACCGAGGCGTAGCATCACAAACAACGCGTATAATATCGTCTATGTCGAAGGCACTTAGCGCTGCGCCGTGTATTGTGTCGGTGGCGCTGAGTTAGTTGCTCTCTCGTTCTGGGTCAGCAGCGAGGCTGCACGGCACTCTGACGGCAATTTATAATCCTGTGCTTTAGATGGTAACTTGTATGTGCAGTTCACTCACTATATGATCACGTGCTGGATTCGTAATCACCTTCCCGGATAGGTTTGGAGCTCGTTAGCTCATTTATGAGCAATGCTGGGACCTTACACACCACACACCTCCGTCCCCTTGCTCATAGGAGGGTAGTAACCGCTCCTTCCCAGTGAAAAAAATAAAAATTGGCCTTAACAAAGCGCGAACCTCAACCTGCATGATAGCTTGGTGAGTCCGTGACCACCACCTTGGGAGCGGTGTGTGTGTGTTTGTGTTTGTATGTGTGTGTGTGTGTGTGTGTGTGTGTGTGTGTGTGTGTGTGTGTGTGTGTGTGTGTGTGTGTGTGTGTGTGTGCCGATACATTTCATTACATATTCCATTATTTCTAACAGCCAACATAGGAAAATATTAAAATAATACAAATTCATCTCTTCTTACAGGTCATCTACGTACACATTAAGAATCGACGCAGTCACCGCAGCGACACGTGAGTGTTAACAAAGATTTTGTTTATCTTATTAATTCAGAACTCAGTGGCATGGCACATGGTGGACACAAGGGTGAGATGGGGGTGGCTTCAGGGTAAATGCATAGACTGTACAGTTAGTGTGCATAAATGTTCTAGAAAACTGGTCATTTGAGTAATTATGGGTATGCAATGTTCGCGCGCGTGCGTGCGTGCGTGCATGTGTGTGTGTGTGTGTGTGTGTGTGTG